>NW_027189225.1:508970-531470 GCF_040958095.1 Procambarus clarkii | reverse complement strand
GATGCTCGAAAGGCGGGATCCAAGAGTCAATGCTCGATCCTGCAGACACAACTAGGTGAGTACAACTAGGTGAGTACACACACACACACACACACACACACACACACACACACACACACACACACACACACACACACACACACACACACACACACACACACACACACACACACACACATACACACACACACACACACACACACACACACACACACACAAGTAAGGAGGCATTTAGGGCGCTTTACACTGCCTACGTAAGGCCAGTCTTAGAGTATGCCGCCTCATCATGGAGTCCCCATCTGAAGAAGCATATAATGAAACTGGAAAAGGTTCAGAGGTTTGCAACGAGACTCGTCCCAGAGCTACGAGGGATGGGGTATGAAGAGCGCCTGAGGGAACTGTGCCTTACGACACTAGAAAGAAGATGGGAGAGGGGGGACATGATAGGAACGTATAAGATACTCAGAGGAATTGACAGAGTGGACATAGACGAAATGTTCACACGGAATAGTAACAGAACGAGAGGACATGGATGGAAGCTTGAAACTCAGATGACTCACAGAGATGTTAGGAAGTTTTCTTTTAGCGTGAGAGTAGTGGGGAAATGGAATGCACTTCAGGAACAGGTTGTGGAAGCAAATACTATTCATAATTTTAAAACCAGGTATGATAGGGAAATGGGACAGGAGTCATTGCCGTAAACAACCGATGCTCGAAAGGCGGGATCCAAGAGTCAATGCTCGATCCTGCAGACACAACTAGGTGAGTACAACTAGGTGAGTACACACACACACACACACACACACACACACACACACACACACACACACACACACACACACACACACACACACACACACACACACACACACACACAAGTAAGGAGGCATTTAGGGTGCTTTACACTGCCTACGTAAGGCCAGTCTTAGAGTATGCCGCCTCATCATGGAGTCCCCATCTGAAGAAGCATATAATGAAACTGGAAAAGGTTCAGAGGTTTGCAACGAGACTCGTCCCAGAGCTATGAGGGAAGGGGTATGAAGAGCGCCTGAGGGAACTGTGCCTTACGACACTAGAAAGAAGAAGGGAGAGGGGGGACATGATAGGAACGTATAAGATACTCAGAGGAATTGACAGAGTGGACATAGACGAAATGTTCACACGGAATAGTAACAGAACGAGAGGACATGGATGGAAGCTTGAAACTCAGATTAGTCACAGAGATGTTAGGAAGTTTTCTTTTAGCGTGAGAGTAGTGGGGAAATGGAATGCACTTCAGGAACAGGTTGTGGAATCAAATCCTATTCATAATTATAAAACCAGGTATGATAGGGAAATGGGACAGGAGTCATTGCTGTAAACAACCGATGCTCGAAAGGCGGGATCCAAGAGTCAATGCTCAATCCTGCAGACACAACTAGGTGAGTACAACTAGGTGAGTACACACACACACACACACACACACACACACACACACACACACACACACACACACACACACACACACACACACACACACACACACACACACACACACACACACACACACACACACACACACACACACAAGTAAGGAGGCATTTAGGGCGCTTTACACTGCCTACGTAAGGCCAGTCTTAGAGTTTGCCGCCTCATCATGGAGTCCCCATCTGAAGAAGCATATAATGAAACTGGAAAAGGTTCAGAGGTTTGCAACGAGACTCGTCCCAGAGCTACGACGGATGGGGTATGAAGAGCGCCTGAGGGAACTGTGCCTTACGACACTAGAAAGAAGAAGGGAGAGGGGGGACATGATAGGAACGTATAAGATACTCAGAGGAATTGACAGAGTGGACATAGACGAAATGTTCACACGGAATAGTAACAGAACGAGAGGACATGGATGGAAGATTGAAACTCAGATGAGTCACAGAGATGTTAGGAAGTTTTCTTTTAGCGTGAGAGTAGTGGGGAAATGGAATGCACTTCAGGAACAGGTTGTGGAAGCAAATACTATTCATAATTTTAAAACCAGGTATGATAGGGAAATGGGACAGGAGTCATTGCTGTAAAAAACCGATGCTCGAAAGGCGGGATCCAAGAGTCAATGCTCGATCCTGCAGACACAACTAGGTGAGTACAACTAGGTGAGTACACACACACACACACACACACACACACACACACACACACACACACACACACACACACACACACACACACACACACACACACACACACACACACAAGTAAGGAGGCATTTAGGGCGCTTTACACTGCCTACGTAAGGCCAGTCTTAGAGTATGCCGCCTCATCATGGAGTCCCCATCTGAAGAAGCATATAATGAAACTGGAAAAGGTTCAGAGGTTTGCAACGAGACTCGTCCCAGAGCTACGAGGGATGGGGTATAAAGAGCGCCTGAGGGAACTGTCCCTTACGACACTAGAAAGAAGAAGGGAGAGGGGGGACATGATAGGAACGTATAAGATACTCAGAGGAATTGACAGAGTGGACATAGACGAAATGTTCACATGGAATAGTAACAGAACGAGAGGACATGGATGGAAGCTTGAAACTCAGATGAGTCACAGAGATGTTAGGAAGTTTTCTTTTAGCGTGAGAGTAGTGGGGAAATGGAATGCACTTCAGGAACAGGTTGTGGAAGCAAATACTATTCATAATTTTAAAACCAGGTATGATAGGGAAATGGGACAGGAGTCATTGCTGTAAACAACCGATGCTCGAAAGGCGGGATCCAAGAGTCAATGCTCGATCCTGCAGACACAACTAGGTGAGTACACACACACACACACACACACACACACACACACACACACACACACACACACACACACACACACACACACACACACACACACAAGTAAGGAGGCATTTAGGGCGCTTTACACTGCCTACGTAAGGCCAGTCTTAGAGTATGCCGCCTCATCATGGAGTCCCCATCTGAAGAAGCATATAATGAAACTGGAAAAGGTTCAGAGGTTTGCAACGAGACTCGTCCCAGAGCTACGAGGGATGGGGTATGAAGAGCGCCTGAGGGAACTGTGCCTTACGACACTAAAAAGAAGAAGGGAGAGGGGGGACATGATAGGAACGTATAAGATACTCAGAGGAATTGACAGAGTGGACATAGACGAAATGTTCACACGGAATAGTAACAGAACGAGAGGACATGGATGGAAGCTTGAAACTCAGATGAGTCACAGAGATGTTAGGAAGTTTTCTTTTAGCGTGAGAGTAGTGGGGAAATGGAATGCACTTCAGGAATAGGTTGTGGAAGCAAATACTATTCATAATTTTAAAACCAGGTATGATAGGGAAATGGGACAGGAGTCATTGCTGTAAACAACCGATGCTCGAAAGGCGGGATCCAAGAGTCAATGCTCGATCCTGCAGACACAAATAGGTGAGTACAACTAGGTGAGTACACACACACACACACACACACACACACACACACACACACACACACACACACACACACACACACACACACACACACACACACACACACACACACAAGTAAGGAAGCATTTAGGGCGCTTTACACTGCCTACGTAAGGCCAGTCTTAGAGTATGCCGCCTCATCATGGAGTCCCCATCTGAAGAAGCATATAATGAAACTGGAAAAGGTTCAGAGGTTTGCAACGATACTCGTCCCAGAGCTACGAGGGATGGGGTATGAAGAGCGCCTGAGGGAACTGTGCCTTACGACACTAGAAAGAAGAAGGGAGAGGGGGGACATGATAGGAACGTATAAGATACTCAGAGGAATTGACAGAGTGGACATAGACGAAATGTTCACACGGAATAGTAACAGAACAAGAGGACATGGATGGAAGCTTGAAACTCAGATGAGTCACAGAGATAATAGGAAGTTTTCTTTTAGCGTGAGAGTAGTGGGGAAATGGAATGCACTTCAGGAACAGGTTGTGGAAGCAAATACTATTCAAAATTTTAAAACCAGGTATGATAGGGAAATGGGACAGGAGTCATTGCTGTAAACAACCGATGCTCGAAAGGCGGGATCCAAGAGTCAATGCTCGATCCTGCAGACACAACTAGGTGAGTACAACTAGGTGAGTACACACACACACACACACACACACACAAGTAAGGAAGCATTTAGGGTGCTTTACACTGCCTACGTAAGGCCTGTCTTAGAGTATGCCGCCTCATCATGGAGTCCCCATCTGAAGAAGCATATAATGAAACTGGAAAAGGTTCAGAGGTTTGCAACGAGACTCGTCCTAGAGCTACGAGGGATGGGGTATGAAGAGCGCCTGAGGGAACTGTGCCTTACGACACTAGAAAGAAGAAGGGAGAGGGGGGACATGATAGGAACGTATAAGATACTCAGAGGAATTGACAGAGTGGATATAGACGAAATGTTCACACGGAATAGTGACAGAACGAGAGGACATGGATGGAAGCTTGAAACTCAGATGAGTCACAGAGATGTTAGGAAGTTTTTTTTTAGCGTGAGAGTAGTGGGGATATGGAATGCACTTCAGGAACAGGTTGTGGAAGCAAATACTATTCATAATTTTAAAACCAGGTATGATAGGGAAATGGGACAGGAGTCATTGCTGTAAACAACCGATGCTCGAAAGGCGGGATCCAG
Source organism: Procambarus clarkii (assembly GCF_040958095.1). Lineage (NCBI taxonomy): Eukaryota > Metazoa > Arthropoda > Malacostraca > Decapoda > Cambaridae > Procambarus > Procambarus clarkii. The sequence goes on along the minus strand of NW_027189225.1, from coordinate 526,848 downwards.
GAGTCAATGCTCGATCCTGCAGACACAACTAGGTGAGTACAACTAGGTGAGTACACACACACACACACACACACACACACACACACACACACACACACACACACACACACACACACACACACACACACACACACACACACACAAGTAAGGAGGCATTTAGGGCGCTTTACACTGCCTACGTAAGGCCAGTCTTAGAGTATGCCGCCTCATCATGGAGTCCCCATCTGAAGAAGCATATAATGAAACTGGAAAAGGTTCAGAGGTTTGCAACGAGACTCGTCCCAGAGCTACGAGGGATGGGGTATAAAGAGCGCCTGAGGGAACTGTCCCTTACGACACTAGAAAGAAGAAGGGAGAGGGGGGACATGATAGGAACGTATAAGATACTCAGAGGAATTGACAGAGTGGACATAGACGAAATGTTCACATGGAATAGTAACAGAACGAGAGGACATGGATGGAAGCTTGAAACTCAGATGAGTCACAGAGATGTTAGGAAGTTTTCTTTTAGCGTGAGAGTAGTGGGGAAATGGAATGCACTTCAGGAACAGGTTGTGGAAGCAAATACTATTCATAATTTTAAAACCAGGTATGATAGGGAAATGGGACAGGAGTCATTGCTGTAAACAACCGATGCTCGAAAGGCGGGATCCAAGAGTCAATGCTCGATCCTGCAGACACAACTAGGTGAGTACACACACACACACACACACACACACACACACACACACACACACACACACACACACACACACACACACACACACACACACACACACAAGTAAGGAGGCATTTAGGGCGCTTTACACTGCCTACGTAAGGCCAGTCTTAGAGTATGCCGCCTCATCATGGAGTCCCCATCTGAAGAAGCATATAATGAAACTGGAAAAGGTTCAGAGGTTTGCAACGAGACTCGTCCCAGAGCTACGAGGGATGGGGTATGAAGAGCGCCTGAGGGAACTGTGCCTTACGACACTAAAAAGAAGAAGGGAGAGGGGGGACATGATAGGAACGTATAAGATACTCAGAGGAATTGACAGAGTGGACATAGACGAAATGTTCACACGGAATAGTAACAGAACGAGAGGACATGGATGGAAGATTGAAACTCAGATGAGTCACAGAGATGTTAGGAAGTTTTCTTTTAGCGTGAGAGTAGTGGGGAAATGGAATGCACTTCAGGAACAGGTTGTGGAAGCAAATACTATTCATAATTTTAAAACCAGGTATGATAGGGAAATGGGACAGGAGTCATTGCTGTAAAAAACCGATGCTCGAAAGGCGGGATCCAAGAGTCAATGCTCGATCCTGCAGACACAACTAGGTGAGTACAACTAGGTGAGTACACACACACACACACACACACACACACACACACACACACACACACACACACACACACACACACACACACACACACACACACACACACACAAGTAAGGAGGCATTTAGGGCGCTTTACACTGCCTACGTAAGGCCAGTCTTAGAGTATGCCGCCTCATCATGGAGTCCCCATCTGAAGAAGCATATAATGAAACTGGAAAAGGTTCAGAGGTTTGCAACGAGACTCGTCCCAGAGCTACGAGGGATGGGGTATAAAGAGCGCCTGAGGGAACTGTCCCTTACGACACTAGAAAGAAGAAGGGAGAGGGGGGACATGATAGGAACGTATAAGATACTCAGAGGAATTGACAGAGTGGACATAGACGAAATGTTCACATGGAATAGTAACAGAACGAGAGGACATGGATGGAAGCTTGAAACTCAGATGAGTCACAGAGATGTTAGGAAGTTTTCTTTTAGCGTGAGAGTAGTGGGGAAATGGAATGCACTTCAGGAACAGGTTGTGGAAGCAAATACTATTCATAATTTTAAAACCAGGTATGATAGGGAAATGGGACAGGAGTCATTGCTGTAAACAACCGATGCTCGAAAGGCGGGATCCAAGAGTCAATGCTCGATCCTGCAGACACAACTAGGTGAGTACACACACACACACACACACACACACACACACACACACACACACACACACACACACACACACACACACACACACACACACACACACACACAAGTAAGGAGGCATTTAGGGCGCTTTACACTGCCTACGTAAGGCCAGTCTTAGAGTATGCCGCCTCATCATGGAGTCCCCATCTGAAGAAGCATATAATGAAACTGGAAAAGGTTCAGAGGTTTGCAACGAGACTCGTCCCAGAGCTACGAGGGATGGGGTATGAAGAGCGCCTGAGGGAACTGTGCCTTACGACACTAAAAAGAAGAAGGGAGAGGGGGGACATGATAGGAACGTATAAGATACTCAGAGGAATTGACAGAGTGGACATAGACGAAATGTTCACACGGAATAGTAACAGAACGAGAGGACATGGATGGAAGCTTGAAACTCAGATGAGTCACAGAGATGTTAGGAAGTTTTCTTTTAGCGTGAGAGTAGTGGGGAAATGGAATGCACTTCAGGAATAGGTTGTGGAAGCAAATACTATTCATAATTTTAAAACCAGGTATGATAGGGAAATGGGACAGGAGTCATTGCTGTAAACAACCGATGCTCGAAAGGCGGGATCCAAGAGTCAATGCTCGATCCTGCAGACACAAATAGGTGAGTACAACTAGGTGAGTACACACACACACACACACACACACACACACACACACACACACACACACACACACACACACACACACACAGGAAGCCTGGATGAAGGAAGTACTCCAGCAAATGCAGAATGAATTCAGTGAAGGACTGAGGGTAATGAGGGAGACAGTAGCCAACCTGCAAGATGATTTAAGGGCAGCAAAGGAGGAGATAAGATACCTAAAGGAGACTCTTCCACAATACCAGGCACAAACCGTACCCCAGGGAGATGGGAATGCTACTGTGGAGGGGACCACCACAACCCAGATCTCATTTGCTGAAATGCTTAAAAAGAGCCCTGAAGCTAGGTCTGCGGTTAAGGAAGTTGCCATGGAAGTGGCTTCCTCTCAGGAAGCAGCTAGATGTACTAGCCGGCTGATAGAGAGAAATAGAGCAGTAGTAGTAGCAGGCATTGAAGAACAAACAGGGACCAGACCAAAGGAGCGGAGAGACAAGGACAAAAACATGATTAAAGAGATCCTTAAAGAGGTAAGGATGGAGGGAGCTGAGCGAAATGTTGAAAAGGTTTTCAGGCTTGGAAAGTACAACAAGGACAGAGACCGAATGATAAAGGTGGTTTTCATGAGCGAAATCGCGAAAGAGGAACTGCTAGCAAGGAAGTGTTGTCTAAAAGGTGTAGAGAAGTTCAAGAAAATATTCCTGCAGAGGGATATGACAAGGGAAGAGAGAATACGGACAGCAGACGCGAGGAAGGAGCGCAGGGAGAGAGAAGGAAATCAGAGTACCACAACCCAGAACCCTACAATCCCAGAGGGAAGTGGAGAACCCTCCTCAAACAGTGCAACAGCCACAGGGATTGGGGCACCACCCCCAAATTCTACCCAACAGACACCCAACCTGCCCCATCCCCTGTCAGCCCCCCACTAAGTACCCACCTAGGGCACCCTCCCCCCACCCACCCCCCACCCCCCACTCACCCCCCTTCTCCCCCTCACCCCTCTCCCCAGGACCTCCCTTCTCCCCCATCCCCCATGCCCTCCCTTCTCCCACATGCCTTCCCGTCTCTCCCACCCCCATGCCCTCCCTTCTCCCCCTCCCCCCTAAGGCCCCCACTCTCCCCCACCCCACCTAAGTCTTCCCCTCTCCCCCACTCCCCTAAACCCTCCCCTCTTCCTCACCCACCTCAGCCCTCCCTTTTCCCCCACGCCCCCCAAGCCCTCCACCCTTTTCTCTCCCCCCAAGCCCCCCCATCTCCCCTATCCCCCACAGCCTCTCCTCCCCCCATGCTTCCCCAACCCTCCCTCTCTTACCCACCCCCTGTACCCTCCCCCTCTTATCCACCCCCTGTACCCTCCCCCTCTTATCCACCCCCTGTACCCTCCCCCTCTTATCCACCCCCTGTACCCTCCCCCTCTCCCCCACCACCCCAAGCCCTCCCTCCTCCACCAATCCCCCCGTGCCAGGTCCCCCCAGCTCCCACTCACCCCAGATCCCAAAGGTCCCCCCCAGAAAAGAAGCAGAAGAGAGTCAGTTTCAGGGTGATGTACTCAAACATAGATGGGATCACAAGCAAGACAAGTGAACTAAGGGAAAGAGCACAAGAAGTTAACCCAGATGTAATCGGACTCACTGAAACAAAACTCTCTGGAATCATAACGAATGCCGTGTTTCCCCAGGAGTATACAGTAATAAGGAAAGAGAGGGAAGGTAGAGGAGGAGGCGGAGTGGCCCTACTCATGAGAAGGGAATGGAGTTTTAAGGAGATGGCCATCCCGGGCTGTGAGGAGTTCAGAGACTACATAGCAGGCACCATAACAATGGGAGGACCAAGAATAGTAGTAGCAGTAATATACAACCCTCCACCAAATGACAGGAGACCCAGTCAAGAGTATGAAAACAACAACAAGGCAGTTAACACTATAATTGAGAGGGCAGCCTCTGCTGCCTGTAGAAATAGATCCCACCTGCTCATCATGGGCGACTTCAATCACGGAAAGATTGACTGGGAGAACAAGGAACCGCATGGAGGCGAGGATACGTGGAGAGCCAAACTATTGGAGGTGGTGACAAGCAACTTTTTAACGCAGCATGTCGGAGAACCCACAAGGATGAGAGGCAATGACGAACCAGCGAGACTCGACCTAGTCTTCACTCTGAACGACTCCGACATAAGAGAAATCGGTTTTGAGGACCCAGTAGGAATGAGCGACCACAGTGTACTGGTGTTTGAGTACTTGATTGAAGAAGGGTTATTGAACTCGAGGAGGGATACCGAAACCAAAAGGTTAGCATACCGAAAGGGAAACTATGAGGGGATAAGAAAATTCCTAACAGATATAGCATGGGAAACAGAGCTCAGGGGTAAGACGGCCCAAGATATGATGGATTACATCACGCAGAAGTGCAAGGACGCAGCAAACAAGTTTGTCCCAGTCCAAAAGGAAAACAGAGAAATGAAGATGAGAAACCCATGGTTTAATCAAAGATGTAGGCTAGCTAAGCAGCAAAGTAAAAGGGCATGGAGAAACTATAGGAATAACAGGACACTGGAGAGCAGAGAAAGATACCAGAATGCCAGGAATGAATATGTCAGGATGAGAAGAGAGGCAGAAAGACAATACGAAAATGACATCGCAAGCAAGGCAAAGACTCAGCCTAAATTGTTGCATAGCCACATTAGGAGAAAAACAACAGTAAAGGAACAGGTTATGAGATTAAGGATAGGGGCGGAAGGATTCACTACAAATGACAAGGAAGTGTGTGAGGAATTGAATAAGAAATTCCAGGAGGTCTTCACCTTAGAACAAGGAGAAATTCCAGAGGTAAGTGAGGGAATAGCTAACCAGGAACCACTGGAAGAGTTTGAGATTACCAGTGGGGAAGTAAGGAAGTGTTTACTAGAGTTGGACGTGACGAAGGCTATAGGCCCAGATGGAATCTCCCCTTGGGTTCTAAAGGAAGGAGCAAGAGAACTGAGCCTACCACTCTCCATAGTGTATAACAAATCACTGGCAACAGGGGAACTGCCAGATATTTGGAAAGCAGCTAACGTAGTCCCGATATACAAGAAAGGGGATAGACAGGAGGCACTGAACTACAGGCCAGTGTCCCTAACCTGCATACCATGCAAGCTGATGGAGAAGATTGTGCGAAAAAAACTAGTGGAGCATCTGGAGCGAAGGAACTTTGTAACACAGCATCAACATGGGTTCAGGGATGGCAGGTCCTGCCTCACAGGGTTACTTGAATTCTACGACCAGGCAACAAAAATAAGGCAAGAAAGAGAAGGGTGGGCAGACTGCATATTTTTGGATTGTCAGAAAGCCTTTGATACAGTGCCACACAAGAGGCTAGTGCGAAAGTTGGAGATGCAGGCTGGAGTGAGAGGGAAGGTACTCCGGTGGATAGAGGAATACCTAAGCAACAGGAGACAACGAGTCTGTGTGAGGGGTGAAGTCTCAGATTGGCGAGACGTCACAAGTGGAGTCCCGCAGGGGTCAGTCCTCGGACCTATACTGTTTCTGGTATATGTAAATGATCTCCCAGAGGGTATAGATTCGTTCCTCTCAATGTTTGCCGACGATGCAAAAATTATGAGGAGGATTGAAACAGAGGATGATAGTAGGAGGCTACAAGATGACCTGGATAGACTGAGTGAATGGTCCAACAAATGGCTGTTGAAGTTCAACCCGAGTAAATGCAAAGTAATGAAACTAGGCAGTGGAAACAGGAGGCCAGGCACAGGATACAGAATAGGAGATGAAGTACTTAATGAAACAGACAGAGAGAAAGATCTAGGAGTTGATATCACACCAAACCTGTCTCCTGAAGCCCACATAAAGAGAATAACGTCTGCGGCATATGCGAGGCTGGCTAACATCAGAACGGCGTTCAGGAACCTGTGTAAGGAATCATTCAGAATCTTGTACACCACATATGTAAGACCAATCCTGGAGTATGCGGCCCCAGCATGGAGCCCGTACCTTGTCAAGCACAAGACGAAGCTGGAAAAAGTCCAAAGGTATGCTACTAGACTAGTCCCAGAACTAAGAGGCATGAGTTATGAGGAAAGGCTGCGGGAAATGCACCTCACGACACTGGAAGACAGAAGAGTAAGGGGGGACATGATCACAACCTACAAAATCCTCAGGGGAATCGACCGGGTAAACAAGGACGAACTTTTCAACACTGGTGGGACGCGAACAAGGGGACACAGGTGGAAGCTGAGTACCCAAATGAGCCACAGAGACGTTAGAAAGAACTTTTTCAGTGTCAGAGTAGTTAGCAAATGGAATGCATTAGGAAGTGATGTGGTGGAGGCTGACTCCATTCACAGTTTCAAATGTAGATATGATAGAGCCCAATAGGCTCAGGAATCTGTACACCAGTTGATTGACGGTTGAGAGGCGGGACCAAAGAGCCAGAGCTCAACCCCCGCAAGCACAATTAGGTGAGTACAATTAGGTGAGTACACACACACACACACACACACACACACACACACACAAGTAAGGAGGCATTTAGGGCGCTTTACACTGCCTACGTAAGGCCAGTCTTAGAGTATGCCGCCTCATCATGGAGTCCCCATCTGAAGAAGCATATAATGAAACTGGAAAAGGTTCAGAGGTTTGCAACGATACTCGTCCCAGAGCTACGAGGGATGGGGTATGAAGAGCGCCTGAGGGAACTGTGCCTTACGACACTAGAAAGAAGAAGGGAGAGGGGGGACATGATAGGAACGTATAAGATACTCAGAGGAATTGACAGAGTGGACATAGACGAAATGTTCACACGGAATAGTAACAGAACAAGAGGACATGGATGGAAGCTTGAAACTCAGATGAGTCACAGAGATAATAGGAAGTTTTCTTTTAGCGTGAGAGTAGTGGGGAAATGGAATGCACTTCAGGAACAGGTTGTGGAAGCAAATACTATTCATAATTTTAAAACCAGGTATGATAGGGAAATGGGACAGGAGTCATTGCTGTAAACAACCGATGCTCGAAAGGCGGGATCCAAGAGTCAATGCTCGATCCTGCAGACACAACTAGGTGAGTACAACTAGGTGAGTACACACACACACACACACACACACACAAGTAAGGAAGCATTTAGGGTGCTTTACACTGCCTACGTAAGGCCTGTCTTAGAGTATGCCGCCTCATCATGGAGTCCCCATCTGAAGAAGCATATAATGAAACTGGAAAAGGTTCAGAGGTTTGCAACGAGACTCGTCCTAGAGCTACGAGGGATGGGGTATGAAGAGCGCCTGAGGGAACTGTGCCTTACGACACTAGAAAGAAGAAGGGAGAGGGGGGACATGATAGGAACGTATAAGATACTCAGAGGAATTGACAGAGTGGATATAGACGAAATGTTCACACGGAATAGTAACAGAACGAGAGGACATGGATGGAAGCTTGAAACTCAGATGAGTCACAGAGATGTTAGGAAGTTTTCTTTTAGCGTGAGAGTAGTGGGGATATGGAATGCACTTCAGGAACAGGTTGTGGAAGCAAATACTATTCATAATTTTAAAACCAGGTATGATAGGGAAATGGGACAGGAGTCATTGCTGTAAACAACCGATGCTCGAAAGGCGGGATCCAGGAGTCAATGCTCGATCCTGCAGACACAACTAGGTGAGTACAACTAGGTGAGTACACACACACACACACACACACACACACACACACACACACACACACACACACACACACACACACACACACACACACACACACACACACACACACAAGTAAGGAGGCATTTAGGGCGCTTTACACTGCCTACGTAAGGCCAGTCTTAGAGTATGCCGCCTCATCATGGAGTCCCCATCTGAAGAAGCATATAATGAAACTGGAAAAGGTTCAGAGGTTTGCAACGAGACTCGTCCCAGAGCTACGAGGGATGGGGTATAAAGAGCGCCTGAGGGAACTGTCCCTTACGACACTAGAAAGAAGAAGGGAGAGGGGGGACATGATAGGAACGTATAAGATACTCAGAGGAATTGACAGAGTGGACATAGACGAAATGTTCACATGGAATAGTAACAGAACGAGAGGACATGGATGGAAGCTTGAAACTCAGATGAGTCACAGAGATGTTAGGAAGTTTTCTTTTAGCGTGAGAGTAGTGGGGAAATGGAATGCACTTCAGGAACAGGTTGTGGAAGCAAATACTATTCATAATTTTAAAACCAGGTATGATAGGGAAATGGGACAGGAGTCATTGCTGTAAACAACCGATGCTCGAAAGGCGGGATCCAAGAGTCAATGCTCGATCCTGCAGACACAACTAGGTGAGTACACACACACACACACACACACACACACACACACACACACACACACACACACACACACACACACACACACACACACACACACACACACACACACACACACACACACACACACACACACACACACACACACACACACACACACACACAAGTAAGGAGGCATTTAGGGCGCTTTACACTGCCTACGTAAGGCCAGTCTTAGAGTATGCCGCCTCATCATGGAGTCCCCATCTGAAGAAGCATATAATGAAACTGGAAAAGGTTCAGAGGTTTGCAACGATACTCGTCCCAGAGCTACGAGGGATGGGGTATGAAGAGCGCCTGAGGGAACTGTGCCTTACGACACTAGAAAGAAGAAGGGAGAGGGGGGACATGATAGGAACGTATAAGATACTCAGAGGAATTGACAGAGTGGACATAGACGAAATGTTCACACGGAATAGTAACAGAACAAGAGGACATGGATGGAAGCTTGAAACTCAGATGAGTCACAGAGATAATAGGAAGTTTTCTTTTAGCGTGAGAGTAGTGGGGAAATGGAATGCACTTCAGGAACAGGTTGTGGAAGCAAATACTATTCATAATTTTAAAACCAGGTATGATAGGGAAATGGGACAGGAGTCATTGCTGTAAACAACCGATGCTCGAAAGGCGGGATCCAAGAGTCAATGCTCGATCCTGCAGACACAACTAGGTGAGTACAACTAGGTGAGTACACACACACACACACACACACACACAAGTAAGGAAGCATTTAGGGTGCTTTACACTGCCTACGTAAGGCCTGTCTTAGAGTATGCCGCCTCATCATGGAGTCCCCATCTGAAGAAGCATATAATGAAACTGGAAAAGGTTCAGAGGTTTGCAACGAGACTCGTCCTAGAGCTACGAGGGATGGGGTATGAAGAGCGCCTGAGGGAACTGTGCCTTACGACACTAGAAAGAAGAAGGGAGAGGGGGGACATGATAGGAACGTATAAGATACTCAGAGGAATTGACAGAGTGGATATAGACGAAATGTTCACACGGAATAGTAACAGAACGAGAGGACATGGATGGAAGCTTGAAACTCAGATGAGTCACAGAGATGTTAGGAAGTTTTCTTTTAGCGTGAGAGTAGTGGGGATATGGAATGCACTTCAGGAACAGGTTGTGGAAGCAAATACTATTCATAATTTTAAAACCAGGTATGATAGGGAAATGGGACAGGAGTCATTGCTGTAAACAACCGATGCTCGAAAGGCGGGATCCAGGAGTCAATGCTCGATCCTGCAGACACAACTAGGTGAGTACAACTAGGTGAGTACACACACACACACACACACACACACACACACACACACACACACACACACACACACACACACACACACACACACACACACACACACACACACACACACACACACACACACACACACACACACACACACACACACACAAGTAAGGAGGCATTTAGGGCGCTTTACACTGCCTACGTAAAGCCAGTCTTAGAGTATGCCGCCTCATCATGGAGTCCCCATCTGAAGAAGCATATAATGAAACTGGAAAAGGTTCAGAGGTTTGCAACGAGACTCGTCCCAGAGCTACGAGGGATGGGGTATGAAGAGCGCCTGAGGGAACTGTGCCTTACGACACTAGAAAGAAGAAGGGAGAGGGGGGACATGATAGGAACGTATAAGATACTCAGAGGAATTGACAGAGTGGACATAGACGAAATGTTCACACGGAATAGTAACAGAACGAGAGGACATGGATGGAAGCTTGAAACTCAGATGAGTCACAGAGATGTTAGGAAGTTTTCTTTTAGCGTGAGAGTAGTGGGGAAATGGAATGCACTTCTGAAACAGGTTGTGGAAGCAAATACTATTCATAATTTTAAAACCAGGTATGATAGGGAAATGGGACAGGAGTCATTGCTGTAAACAACCGATGCTCGAAAGGCGGGATCCAAGAGTCAATGCTCGATCCTGCAGACACAACTAGGTGAGTACAACTAGGTGAGTACACACACACACACACACACACACACACACACACACACACACACACACACACACACACACACACACACACACACACACACACACACACACACACACACACACACACACACACACACACACACACACACAAGTAAGGAGGCATTTAGGGCGCTTTACACTGCCTACGTAAGGCCAGTCTTAGAGTATGCCGCCTCATCATGGAGTCCCCATCTGAAGAAGCATATAATGAAACTGGAAAAGGTTCAGAGGTTTGCAACGAGACTCGTCCCAGAGCTACGAGGGATGGGGTATGAAGAGCGCCTGAGGGAACTGTGCCTTACGACACTAGAAAGAAGAAGGGAGAGGGGGGACATGATAGGAACGTATAAGATACTCAGAGGAATTGACAGAGTGGATATAGACGAAATGTTCACACGGAATAGTAACAGAACGAGAGGACATGGATGGAAGCTTGAAACTCAGATGAGTCACAGAGATGTTAGGAAGTTTTCTTTTAGCGTGAGAGTAGTGGGGATATGGAATGCACTTCAGGAACAGGTTGTGGAAGCAAATACTATTCATAATTTTAAAACCAGGTATGATAGGGAAATGGGACAGGAGTCATTGCTGTAAACAACCGATGCTCGAAAGGCGGGATCCAGGAGTCAATGCTCGATCCTGCAGACACAACTAGGTGAGTACAACTAGGTGAGTACACACACACACACACACACACACACACACACACACACACACACACACACACACACACACACACACACACACACACACACACACACACACAAGTAAGGAGGCATTTAGGGCGCTTTACACTGCCTACGTAAGGCCAGTCTTAGAGTATGCCGCCTCATCATGGAGTCCCCATCTGAAGAAGCATATAATGAAACTGGAAAAGGTTCAGAGGTTTGCAACGAGACTCGTCCCAGAGCTACGAGGGATGGGGTATAAAGAGCGCCTGAGGGAACTGTCCCTTACGACACTAGAAAGAAGAAGGGAGAGGGGGGACATGATAGGAACGTATAAGATACTCAGAGGAATTGACAGAGTGGACATAGACGAAATGTTCACATGGAATAGTAACAGAACGAGAGGACATGGATGGAAGCTTGAAACTCAGATGAGTCACAGAGATGTTAGGAAGTTTTCTTTTAGCGTGAGAGTAGTGGGGAAATGGAATGCACTTCAGGAACAGGTTGTGGAAGCAAATACTATTCATAATTTTAAAACCAGGTATGATAGGGAAATGGGACAGGAGTCATTGCTGTAAACAACCGATGCTCGAAAGGCGGGATCCAAGAGTCAATGCTCGATCCTGCAGACACAACTAGGTGAGTACACACACACACACACACACACACACACACACACACACACACACACACACACACACACACACACACACACACACACACACACACACAAGTAAGGAGGCATTTAGGGCGCTTTACACTGCCTACGTAAGGCCAGTCTTAGAGTATGCCGCCTCATCATGGAGTCCCCATCTGAAGAAGCATATAATGAAACTGGAAAAGGTTCAGAGGTTTGCAACGAGACTCGTCCCAGAGCTACGAGGGATGGGGTATGAAGAGCGCCTGAGGGAACTGTGCCTTACGACACTAAAAAGAAGAAGGGAGAGGGGGGACATGATAGGAACGTATAAGATACTCAGAGGAATTGACAGAGTGGACATAGACGAAATGTTCACACGGAATAGTAACAGAACGAGAGGACATGGATGGAAGCTTGAAACTCAGATGAGTCACAGAGATGTTAGGAAGTTTTCTTTTAGCGTGAGAGTAGTGGGGAAATGGAATGCACTTCAGGAATAGGTTGTGGAAGCAAATACTATTCATAATTTTAAAACCAGGTATGATAGGGAAATGGGACAGGAGTCATTGCTGTAAACAACCGATGCTCGAAAGGCGGGATCCAAGAGTCAATGCTCGATCCTGCAGACACAAATAGGTGAGTACAACTAGGTGAGTACACACACACACACACACACACACACACACACACACACACACACACACACACACACACACACACACACACACACACACACACACACACACACACACACAAGTAAGGAGGCATTTAGGGCGCTTTACACTGCCTACGTAAGGCCAGTCTTAGAGTATGCCGCCTCATCATGGAGTCCCCATCTGAAGAAGCATATAATGAAACTGGAAAAGGTTCAGAGGTTTGCAACGATACTCGTCCCAGAGCTACGAGGGATGGGGTATGAAGAGCGCCTGAGGGAACTGTGCCTTACGACACTAGAAAGAAGAAGGGAGAGGGGGGACATGATAGGAACGTATAAGATACTCAGAGGAATTGACAGAGTGGACATAGACGAAATGTTCACACGGAATAGTAACAGAACAAGAGGACATGGATGGAAGCTTGAAACTCAGATGAGTCACAGAGATAATAGGAAGTTTTCTTTTAGCGTGAGAGTAGTGGGGAAATGGAATGCACTTCAGGAACAGGTTGTGGAAGCAAATACTATTCATAATTTTAAAACCAGGTATGATAGGGAAATGGGACAGGAGTCATTGCTGTAAACAACCGATGCTCGAAAGGCGGGATCCAAGAGTCAATGCTCGATCCTGCAGACACAACTAGGTGAGTACAACTAGGTGAGTACACACACACACACACACACACACACAAGTAAGGAAGCATTTAGGGTGCTTTACACTGCCTACGTAAGGCCTGTCTTAGAGTATGCCGCCTCATCATGGAGTCCCCATCTGAAGAAGCATATAATGAAACTGGAAAAGGTTCAGAGGTTTGCAACGAGACTCGTCCTAGAGCTACGAGGGATGGGGTATGAAGAGCGCCTGAGGGAACTGTGCCTTACGACACTAGAAAGAAGAAGGGAGAGGGGGGACATGATAGGAACGTATAAGATACTCAGAGGAATTGACAGAGTGGATATAGACGAAATGTTCACACGGAATAGTAACAGAACGAGAGGACATGGATGGAAGCTTGAAACTCAGATGAGTCACAGAGATGTTAGGAAGTTTTCTTTTAGCGTGAGAGTAGTGGGGATATGGAATGCACTTCAGGAACAGGTTGTGGAAGCAAATACTATTCATAATTTTAAAACCAGGTATGATAGGGAAATGGGACAGGAGTCATTGCTGTAAACAACCGATGCTCGAAAGGCGGGATCCAGGAGTCAATGCTCGATCCTGCAGACACAACTAGGTGAGTACAACTAGGTGAGTACACACACACACACACACACACACACACACACACACACACACACACACACACACACACACACACACACACACACACACACACACACACACACACACACACACACACACACACACACACACACACACACAAGTAAGGAGGCATTTAGGGCGCTTTACACTGCCTACGTAAAGCCAGTCTTAGAGTATGCCGCCTCATCATGGAGTCCCCATCTGAAGAAGCATATAATGAAACTGGAAAAGGTTCAGAGGTTTGCAACGAGACTCGTCCCAGAGCTACGAGGGATGGGGTATGAAGAGCGCCTGAGGGAACTGTGCCTTACGACACTAGAAAGAAGAAGGGAGAGGGGGGACATGATAGGAACGTATAAGATACTCAGAGGAATTGACAGAGTGGACATAGACGAAATGTTCACACGGAATAGTAACAGAACGAGAGGACATGGATGGAAGCTTGAAACTCAGATGAGTCACAGAGATGTTAGGAAGTTTTCTTTTAGCGTGAGAGTAGTGGGGAAATGGAATGCACTTCTGAAACAGGTTGTGGAAGCAAATACTATTCATAATTTTAAAACCAGGTATGATAGGGAAATGGGACAGGAGTCATTGCTGTAAACAACCGATGCTCGAAAGGCGGGATCCAAGAGTCAATGCTCGATCCTGCAGACACAACTAGGTGAGTACAACTAGGTGAGTACACACACACACACACACACACACACACACACACACACACACACACACACACACACACACACACACACACACACACACACACACACACACACACACACACACACACACACACACAAGTAAGGAGGCATTTAGGGCGCTTTACACTGCCTACGTAAGGCCAGTCTTAGAGTATGCCGCCTCATCATGGAGTCCCCATCTGAAGAAGCATATAATGAAACTGGAAAAGGTTCAGAGGTTTGCAACGAGACTCGTCCCAGAGCTACGAGGGATGGGGTATGAAGAGCGCCTGAGGGAACTGTGCCTTACGACACTAGAAAGAAGAAGGGAGAGGGGGGACATGATAGGAACGTATAAGATACTCAGAGGAATTGACAGAGTGGACATAGACGAAATGTTCACACGGAATAGTAACAGAACGAGAGGACATGGATGGAAGCTTGAAACTCAGATGAGTCACAGAGATGTTAGGAAGTTTTCTTTTAGCGTGAGAGTAGTGGGGAAATGGAATGCACTTCAGGAACAGGTTGTGGAAGCAAATACTATTCATAATTTTAAAACCAGGTATGATAGGGAAATGGGACAGGAGTCATTGCTGTAAACAACCGATGCTCGAAAGGCGGGATCCAAGAGTCAATGCTCGATCCTGCAGACACAACTAGGTGAGTACAACTAGGTGAGTACACACACACACACACACACACACACACACACACACACACACACACACACACACACACACACACACACACACACACACACACACACACACACACACACACACACACACACACACACACACACACAAGTAAGGAGGCATTTAGGGCGCTTTACACTGCCTACGTAAGGCCAGTCTTAGAGTATGCCGCCTCATCATGGAGTCCCCATCTGAAGAAGCATATAATGAAACTGGAAAAGGTTCAGAGGTTTGCAACGAGACTCGTCCCAGAGCTACGAGGGATGGGGTATGAAGAGCGCCTGAGGGAACTGTGCCTTACGACACTAGAAAGAAGAAGGGAGAGGGGGGACATGATAGGAACGTATAAGATACTCAGAGGAATTGACAGAGTGGACATAGACGAAATGTTCACACGGAATAGTAACAGAACGAGAGGACATGGATGGAAGCTTGAAACTCAGATTAGTCACAGAGATGTTAGGAAGTTTTCTTTTAGCGTGAGAGTAGTGGGGAAATGGAATGCACTTCAGGAACAGGTTGTGGAATCAAATCCTATTCATAATTATAAAACCAGGTATGATAGGGAAATGGGACAGGAGTCATTGCTGTAAACAACCGATGCTCGAAAGGCGGGATCCAAGAGTCAATGCTCAATCCTGCAGACACAACTAGGTGAGTACAACTAGGTGAGTACACACACACACACACACACACACACACACACACACACACACACACACACACACACACACACACACACACACACACACACACACACACACACACACACACACACAAGTAAGGAGGCATTTAGGGCGCTTTACACTGCCTACGTAAGGCCAGTCTTAGAGTTTGCCGCCTCATCATGGAGTCCCCATCTGAAGAAGCATATAATGAAACTGGAAAAGGTTCAGAGGTTTGCAACGAGACTCGTCCCAGAGCTACGAGGGATGGGGTATGAAGAGCGCCTGAGGGAACTGTGCCTTACGACACTAGAAAGAAGAAGGGAGAGGGGGGACATGATAGGAACGTATAAGATACTCAGAGGAATTGACAGAGTGGACATAGACGAAATGTTCACACGGAATAGTAACAGAACGAGAGGACATGGATGGAAGATTGAAACTCAGATGAGTCACAGAGATGTTAGGAAGTTTTCTTTTAGCGTGAGAGTAGTGGGGAAATGGAATGCACTTCAGGAACAGGTTGTGGAAGCAAATACTATTCATAATTTTAAAACCAGGTATGATAGGGAAATGGGACAGGAGTCATTGCTGTAAAAAACCGATGCTCGAAAGGCGGGATCCAAGAGTCAATGCTCGATCCTGCAGACACAACTAGGTGAGTACAACTAGGTGAGTACACACACACACACACACACACACACACACACACACACACACACACACACACACACACACACACACACACACACACACACACACACACACACACACACACACACACACACACACACACACACACACACAAGTAAGGAGGCATTTAGGGCGCTTTACACTGCCTACGTAAGGCCAGTCTTAGAGTATGCCGCCTCATCATGGAGTCCCCATCTGAAGAAGCATATAATGAAACTGGAAAAGGTTCAGAGGTTTGCAACGAGACTCGTCCCAGAGCTACGAGGGATGGGGTATAAAGAGCGCCTGAGGGAACTGTCCCTTACGACACTAGAAAGAAGAAGGGAGAGGGGGGACATGATAGGAACGTATAAGATACTCAGAGGAATTGACAGAGTGGACATAGACGAAATGTTCACATGGAATAGTAACAGAACGAGAGGACATGGATGGAAGCTTGAAACTCAGATGAGTCACAGAGATGTTAGGAAGTTTTCTTTTAGCGTGAGAGTAGTGGGGAAATGGAATGCACTTCAGGAACAGGTTGTGGAAGCAAATACTATTCATAATTTTAAAACCAGGTATGATAGGGAAATGGGACAGGAGTCATTGCTGTAAACAACCGATGCTCGAAAGGCGGGATCCAAGAGTCAATGCTCGATCCTGCAGACACAACTAGGTGAGTACACACACACACACACACACACACACACACACACACACACACACACACACACACACACACACACACACACACACACACACAAGTAAGGAGGCATTTAGGGCGCTTTACACTGCCTACGTAAGGCCAGTCTTAGAGTATGCCGCCTCATCATGGAGTCCCCATCTGAAGAAGCATATAATGAAACTGGAAAAGGTTCAGAGGTTTGCAACGAGACTCGTCCCAGAGCTACGAGGGATGGGGTATGAAGAGCGCCTGAGGGAACTGTGCCTTACGACACTAGAAAGAAGAAGGGAGAGGGGGGAC
>NW_027189225.1:496470-503970 GCF_040958095.1 Procambarus clarkii | reverse complement strand
GAAAGGCGGGATCCAAGAGTCAATGCTCGATCCTGCAGACACAACTAGGTGAGTACAACTAGGTGAGTACACACACACACACACACACACACACACACACACACACACACACACACACACACACACACACACACACACACACACACACACACACACACACACACACACACACACACACACACACACACACACACACACACACACACACACACACAAGTAAGGAGGCATTTAGGGCGCTTTACACTGCCTACGTAAGGCCAGTCTTAGAGTATGCCGCCTCATCATGGAGTCCCCATCTGAAGAAGCATATAATGAAACTGGAAAAGGTTCAGAGGTTTGCAACGAGACTCGTCCCAGAGCTACGAGGGATTGGGTATGAAGAGCGCCTGAGGGAACTGTGCCTTACAATACTAGAAAGAAGAAGGGAGAGGGGGGACATGATAGGAACGTATAAGATACTCAGAGGAATTGACAGAGTGGACATAGACGAAATGTTCACACGGAATAGTAACAGAACGAGAGGACATGGATGGAAGCTTGAAACTCAGATGAGTCACAGAGATGTTAGGAAGTTTTCTTTTAGCGTGAGAGTAGTGGGGAAATGGAATGCACTTCAGGAACAGGTTGTGGAATCAAATCCTATTCATAATTATAAAACCAGGTATGATAGGGAAATGGGACAGGAGTCATTGCTGTAAACAACCGATGCTCGAAAGGCGGGATCCAAGAGTCAATGCTCAATCCTGCAGACACAACTAGGTGAGTACACACACACACACACACACACACACACACACACACACACACACACACACACACACACACACACACACACACACACACACACACACACACACACACACACACACACACACACACACACACACACACACACACACAAGTAAGGAGGCATTTAGGGCGCTTTACACTGCCTACGTAAGGCCAGTCTTAGAGTTTGCCGCCTCATCATGGAGTCCCCATCTGAAGAAGCATATAATGAAACTGGAAAAGGTTCAGAGGTTTGCAACGAGACTCGTCCCAGAGCTACGACGGATGGGGTATGAAGAGCGCCTGAGGGAACTGTGCCTTACGACACTAGAAAGAAGAAGGGAGAGGGGGGACATGATAGGAACGTATAAGATACTCAGAGGAATTGACAGAGTGGACATAGACGAAATGTTCACACGGAATAGTAACAGAACGAGAGGACATGGATGGAAGATTGAAACTCAGATGAGTCACAGAGATGTTAGGAAGTTTTCTTTTAGCGTGAGAGTAGTGGGGAAATGGAATGCACTTCAGGAACAGGTTGTGGAAGCAAATACTATTCATAATTTTAAAACCAGGTATGATAGGGAAATGGGACAGGAGTCATTGCTGTAAAAAACCGATGCTCGAAAGGCGGGATCCAAGAGTCAATGCTCGATCCTGCAGACACAACTAGGTGAGTACAACTAGGTGAGTACACACACACACACACACACACACACACACACACACACACACACACACACACACACACACACACACACACACACACACACACACACACACAAGTAAGGAGGCATTTAGGGCGCTTTACACTGCCTACGTAAGGCCAGTCTTAGAGTATGCCGCCTCATCATGGAGTCCCCATCTGAAGAAGCATATAATGAAACTGGAAAAGGTTCAGAGGTTTGCAACGAGACTCGTCCCAGAGCTACGAGGGATGGGGTATAAAGAGCGCCTGAGGGAACTGTCCCTTACGACACTAGAAAGAAGAAGGGAGAGGGGGGACATGATAGGAACGTATAAGATACTCAGAGGAATTGACAGAGTGGACATAGACGAAATGTTCACATGGAATAGTAACAGAACGAGAGGACATGGATGGAAGCTTGAAACTCAGATGAGTCACAGAGATGTTAGGAAGTTTTCTTTTAGCGTGAGAGTAGTGGGGAAATGGAATGCACTTCAGGAACAGGTTGTGGAAGCAAATACTATTCATAATTTTAAAACCAGGTATGATAGGGAAATGGGACAGGAGTCATTGCTGTAAACAACCGATGCTCGAAAGGCGGGATCCAAGAGTCAATGCTCGATCCTGCAGACACAACTAGGTGAGTACACACACACACACACACACACACACACACACACACACACACACACACACACACACACACACACACACACACACACACACACAAGTAAGGAGGCATTTAGGGCGCTTTACACTGCCTACGTAAGGCCAGTCTTAGAGTATGCCGCCTCATCATGGAGTCCCCATCTGAAGAAGCATATAATGAAACTGGAAAAGGTTCAGAGGTTTGCAACGAGACTCGTCCCAGAGCTACGAGGGATGGGGTATGAAGAGCGCCTGAGGGAACTGTGCCTTACGACACTAAAAAGAAGAAGGGAGAGGGGGGACATGATAGGAACGTATAAGATACTCAGAGGAATTGACAGAGTGGACATAGACGAAATGTTCACACGGAATAGTAACAGAACGAGAGGACATGGATGGAAGCTTGAAACTCAGATGAGTCACAGAGATGTTAGGAAGTTTTCTTTTAGCGTGAGAGTAGTGGGGAAATGGAATGCACTTCAGGAATAGGTTGTGGAAGCAAATACTATTCATAATTTTAAAACCAGGTATGATAGGGAAATGGGACAGGAGTCATTGCTGTAAACAACCGATGCTCGAAAGGCGGGATCCAAGAGTCAATGCTCGATCCTGCAGACACAAATAGGTGAGTACAACTAGGTGAGTACACACACACACACACACACACACACACACACACACACACACACACACACACACACACACACACACACACACACACACACACACACACACACACACAAGTAAGGAGGCATTTAGGGCGCTTTACACTGCCTACGTAAGGCCAGTCTTAGAGTATGCCGCCTCATCATGGAGTCCCCATCTGAAGAAGCATATAATGAAACTGGAAAAGGTTCAGAGGTTTGCAACGATACTCGTCCCAGAGCTACGAGGGATGGGGTATGAAGAGCGCCTGAGGGAACTGTGCCTTACGACACTAGAAAGAAGAAGGGAGAGGGGGGACATGATAGGAACGTATAAGATACTCAGAGGAATTGACAGAGTGGACATAGACGAAATGTTCACACGGAATAGTAACAGAACAAGAGGACATGGATGGAAGCTTGAAACTCAGATGAGTCACAGAGATAATAGGAAGTTTTCTTTTAGCGTGAGAGTAGTGGGGAAATGGAATGCACTTCAGGAACAGGTTGTGGAAGCAAATACTATTCATAATTTTAAAACCAGGTATGATAGGGAAATGGGACAGGAGTCATTGCTGTAAACAACCGATGCTCGAAAGGCGGGATCCAAGAGTCAATGCTCGATCCTGCAGACACAACTAGGTGAGTACAACTAGGTGAGTACACACACACACACACACACACACACAAGTAAGGAAGCATTTAGGGCGCTTTACACTGCCTACGTAAGGCCTGTCTTAGAGTATGCCGCCTCATCATGGAGTCCCCATCTGAAGAAGCATATAATGAAACTGGAAAAGGTTCAGAGGTTTGCAACGAGACTCGTCCTAGAGCTACGAGGGATGGGGTATGAAGAGCGCCTGAGGGAACTGTGCCTTACGACACTAGAAAGAAGAAGGGAGAGGGGGGACATGATAGGAACGTATAAGATACTCAGAGGAATTGACAGAGTGGATATAGACGAAATGTTCACACGGAATAGTAACAGAACGAGAGGACATGGATGGAAGCTTGAAACTCAGATGAGTCACAGAGATGTTAGGAAGTTTTCTTTTAGCGTGAGAGTAGTGGGGATATGGAATGCACTTCAGGAACAGGTTGTGGAAGCAAATACTATTCATAATTTTAAAACCAGGTATGATAGGGAAATGGGACAGGAGTCATTGCTGTAAACAACCGATGCTCGAAAGGCGGGATCCAGGAGTCAATGCTCGATCCTGCAGACACAACTAGGTGAGTACAACTAGGTGAGTACACACACACACACACACACACACACACACACACACACACACACACACACACACACACACACACACACACACACACACACACACACACACACACACACACACACACACACACACACACACACACAAGTAAGGAGGCATTTAGGGCGCTTTACACTGCCTACGTAAAGCCAGTCTTAGAGTATGCCGCCTCATCATGGAGTCCCCATCTGAAGAAGCATATAATGAAACTGGAAAAGGTTCAGAGGTTTGCAACGAGACTCGTCCCAGAGCTACGAGGGATGGGGTATGAAGAGCGCCTGAGGGAACTGTGCCTTACGACACTAGAAAGAAGAAGGGAGAGGGGGGACATGATAGGAACGTATAAGATACTCAGAGGAATTGACAGAGTGGACATAGACGAAATGTTCACACGGAATAGTAACAGAACGAGAGGACATGGATGGAAGCTTGAAACTCAGATGAGTCACAGAGATGTTAGGAAGTTTTCTTTTAGCGTGAGAGTAGTGGGGAAATGGAATGCACTTCTGAAACAGGTTGTGGAAGCAAATACTATTCATAATTTTAAAACCAGGTATGATAGGGAAATGGGACAGGAGTCATTGCTGTAAACAACCGATGCTCGAAAGGCGGGATCCAAGAGTCAATGCTCGATCCTGCAGACACAACTAAGTGAGTACAACTAGGTGAGTACACACACACACACACACACACACACACACACACACACACACACACACACACACACACACACACACACACACACACACACACACACACACACACACACACACACACACACACACACACACACAAGTAAGGAGGCATTTAGGGCGCTTTACACTGCCTACGTAAGGCCAGTCTTAGAGTATGCCGCCTCATCATGGAGTCCCCATCTGAAGAAGCATATAATGAAACTGGAAAAGGTTCAGAGGTTTGCAACGAGACTCGTCCCAGAGCTACGAGGGATGGGGTATGAAGAGCGCCTGAGGGAACTGTGCCTTACGACACTAGAAAGAAGAAGGGAGAGGGGGGACATGATAGGAACGTATAAGATACTCAGAGGAATTGACAGAGTGGACATAGACGAAATGTTCACACGGAATAGTAACAGAACGAGAGGACATGGATGGAAGCTTGAAACTCAGATGAGTCACAGAGATGTTAGGAAGTTTTCTTTTAGCGTGAGAGTAGTGGGGAAATGGAATGCACTTCAGGAACAGGTTGTGGAAGCAAATACTATTCATAATTTTAAAACCAGGTATGATAGGGAAATGGGACAGGAGTCATTGCTGTAAACAACCGATGCTCGAAAGGCGGGATCCAAGAGTCAATACTCGATCCTGCAGACACAACTAGGTGAGTACAACTAGGTGAGTACACACACACACACACACACACACACACACACACACACACACACACACACACACACACACACACACCCACACACACACACACACACAAGTAAGGAGGCATTTAGGGCGCTTTACACTGCCTACGTAAGGCCAGTCTTAGAGTATGCCGCCTCATCATGGAGTCCCCATCTGAAGAAGCATATAATGAAACTGGAAAAGGTTCAGAGGTTTGCAACGAGACTCGTCCCAGAGCTACGAGGGATGGGGTATGAAGAGCGCCTGAGGGAACTGTGCCTTACGACACTAGAAAGAAGAAGGGAGAGGGGGGACATGATAGGAACGTATAAGATACTCAGAGGAATTGACAGAGTGGACATAGACGAAATGTTCACACGGAATAGTAACAGAACGAGAGGACATGGATGGAAGCTTGAAACTCAGATGAGTCACAGAGATGTTAGGAAGTTTTCTTTTAGCGTGAGAGTAGTGGGGAAATGGAATGCACTTCAGGAACAGGTTGTGGAAGCAAATACTATTCATAATTTTAAAACCAGGTATGATAGGGAAATGGGACAGGAGTCATTGCTGTAAACAACCGATGCTCGAAAGGCGGGATCCAAGAGTCAATGCTCGATCCTGCAGACACAACTAGGTGAGTACAACTAGGTGAGTACACACACACACACACACACACACACACACACACACACACACACACACACACACACACACACACACACACACACACACACACACACACACACACACACACAAGTAAGGAGGCATTTAGGGCGCTTTACACTGCCTACGTAAGGCCAGTCTTAGAGTATGCCGCCTCATCATGGAGTCCCCATCTGAAGAAGCATATAATGAAACTGGAAAAGGTTCAGAGGTTTGCAACGAGACTCGTCCCAGAGCTACGAGGGATGGGGTATGAAGAGCGCCTGAGGGAACTGTGCCTTACGACACTAGAAAGAAGAAGGGAGAGGGGGGACATGATAGGAACGTATAAGATACTCAGAGGAATTGACAGAGTGGACATAGACGAAATGTTCACACGGAATAGTAACAGAACGAGAGGACATGGATGGAAGCTTGAAACTCAGATTAGTCACAGAGATGTTAGGAAGTTTTCTTTTAGCGTGAGAGTAGTGGGGAAATGGAATGCACTTCAGGAACAGGTTGTGGAATCAAATCCTATTCATAATTATAAAACCAGGTATGATAGGGAAATGGGACAGGAGTCATTGCTGTAAACAACCGATGCTCGAAAGGCGGGATCCAAGAGTCAATGCTCAATCCTGCAGACACAACTAGGTGAGTACAACTAGGTGAGTACACACACACACACACACACACACACACACACACACACACACACACACACACACACACACACACACACACACACACACACACACACACACACACACACACAAGTAAGGAGGCATTTAGGGCGCTTTACACTGCCTACGTAAGGCCAGTCTTAGAGTTTGCCGCCTCATCATGGAGTCCCCATCTGAAGAAGCATATAATGAAACTGGAAAAGGTTCAGAGGTTTGCAACGAGACTCGTCCCAGAGCTACGAGGGATGGGGTATGAAGAGCGCCTGAGGGAACTGTGCCTTATGACACTAGAAAGAAGAAGGGAGAGGGGGGACATGATAGGAACGTATAAGATACTCAGAGGAATTGACAGAGTGGACATAGACGAAATGTTCACACGGAATAGTAACAGAACGAGAGGACATGGATGGAAGATTGAAACTCAGATGAGTCACAGAGATGTTAGGAAGTTTTCTTTTAGCGTGAGAGTAGTGGGGAAATGGAATGCACTTCAGGAACAGGTTGTGGAAGCAAATACTATTCATAATTTTAAAACCAGGTATGATAGGGAAATGAGACAGGAGTCATTGCTGTAAAAAACCGATGCTCGAAAGGCGGGATCCAAGAGTCAATGCTCGATCCTGCAGACACAACTAGGTGAGTACAACTAGGTGAGTACACACACACACACACACACACACACACACACACACACACACACACACACACACACACACACACACACACACACACACACACACACACACACACACACACACACACAAGTAAGGAGGCATTTAGGGCGCTTTACACTGC
>NW_027189225.1:488970-491470 GCF_040958095.1 Procambarus clarkii | reverse complement strand
AGTAACAGAACGAGAGGACATGGATTGAAGCTTGAAACTCAGATGAGTCACAGAGATGTTAGGAAGTTTTCTTTTAGCGTGAGAGTAGTGGGGAAATGGAATGCACTTCAGGAACAGGTTGTGGAAGCAAATACTATTCATAATTTTAAAACCAGGTATGATAGGGAAATGGGACAGGAGTCATTGCTGTAAACAACCGATGCTCGAAAGGCGGGATCCAAGAGTCAATGCTCGATCCTGCAGACACAACTAGGTGAGTACAACTAGGTGAGTACACACACACACACACACACACACACACACACACACACACACACACACACACACACACACACACACACACACACACACACACACACACACACACACACACAAGTAAGGAGGCATTTAGGGCGCTTTACACTGCCTACGTAAGGCCAGTCTTAGAGTATGCCGCCTCATCATGGAGTCCCCATCTGAAGAAGCATATAATGAAACTGGTAAAGGTTCAGAGGTTTGCAACGAGACTCGTCCCAGAGCTACGAGGGATGGGGTATGAAGAGCGCCTGAGGGAACTGTGCCTTACGACACTAGAAAGAAGAAGGGAGAGGGGGGACATGATAGGAACGTATAAGATACTCAGAGGAATTGACAGAGTGGACATAGACGAAATGTTCACACGGAATAGTAACAGAACGAGAGGACATGGATTGAAGCTTGAAACTCAGATGAGTCACAGAGATGTTAGGAAGTTTTCTTTTAGCGTGAGAGTAGTGGGGAAATGGAATGCACTTCAGGAACAGGTTGTGGAAGCAAATACTATTCATAATTTTAAAACCAGGTATGATAGGGAAATGGGACAGGAGTCATTGCTGTAAACAACCGATGCTCGAAAGGCGGGATCCAAGAGTCAATGCTCGATCCTGCAGACACAACTAGGTGAGTACAACTAGGTGAGTACACACACACACACACACACACACACACACACACACACACACACACACACACACACACACACACACACACACACACACACACACACACACACACACACACACACACACACACACACACACACACACACAAGTAAGGAGGCATTTAGGGCGCTTTACACTGCCTACGTAAGGCCAGTCTTAGAGTATGCCGCCTCATCATGGAGTCCCCATCTGAAGAAGCATATAATGAAACTGGAAAAGGTTCAGAGGTTTGCAACGAGACTCGTCCCAGAGCTACGAGGGATTGGGTATGAAGAGCGCCTGAGGGAACTGTGCCTTACAACACTAGAAAGTAGAAGGGAGAGGGGGGACATGATAGGAACGTATAAGATACTCAGAGGAATTGACAGAGTGGACATAGACGAAATGTTCACACGGAATAGTAACAGAACGAGAGGACATGGATGGAAGCTTGAAACTCAGATGAGTCACAGAGATGTTAGGAAGTTTTCTTTTAGCGTGAGAGTAGTGGGGAAATGGAATGCACTTCAGGAACAGGTTGTGGAAGCAAATACTATTCATAATTTTAAAACCAGGTATGATAGGGAAATGGGACAGGAGTCATTGCTGTAAACAACCGATGCTCGAAAGGCGGGATCCAAGAGTCAATGCTCGATCCTGCAGACACAACTAGGTGAGTACAACTAGGTGAGTACACACACACACACACACACACACACACACACACACACACACACACACACACACACACACACACACACACACACACACACACACACAAGTAAGGAGGCATTTAGGGCGCTTTACACTGCCTACGTAAAGCCAGTCTTAGAGTATGCCGCCTCATCATGGAGTCCCCATCTGAAGAAGCATATAATGAAACTGGAAAAGGTTCAGAGGTTTGCAACGAGACTCGTCCCAGAGCTACGAGGGATGGGGTATGAAGAGCGCCTGAGGGAACTGTGCCTTACGACACTAGAAAGAAGAAGGGAGAGGGGGGACATGATAGGAACGTATAAGATACTCAGAGGAATTGACAGAGTGGACATAGACGAAATGTTCACACGGAATAGTAACAGAACGAGAGGACATGGATGGAAGCTTGAAACTCAGATGAGTCACAGAGATGTTAGGAAGTTTTCTTTTAGCGTGAGAGTAGTGGGGAAATGGAATGCACTTCAGGAACAGGTTGTGGAAGCAAATACTATTCATAATTTTAAAACCAGGTATGATAGGGAAATGGGACAGGAGTCATTGCTGTAAACAACCGATGCTCGAAAGGCGGGATCCAAGAGTCAATACTCGATCCTGCAGACACAACTAGGTGAGTACAACTAGGTGAGTACACACACACACACACACACACACACACACACACACACACACACACACACACACACACACACACACACACACACACACACACACACACCTACACACACACACACACACACACACACACAAGTAAGGAGGCATTTAGGGCGCTTTACACTGCCTACGTAAGGCCAGTCTTAGAGTATGCCGCCTCATCATGGAGTCCCCATCTGAAGAAGCATATAATG
>NW_027189225.1:466470-468970 GCF_040958095.1 Procambarus clarkii | reverse complement strand
ACGTAAGGCCAGTCTTAGAGTATGCCGCCTCATCATGGAGTCCCCATCTGAAGAAGCATATAATGAAACTGGAAAAGGTTCAGAGGTTTGCAACGAGACTCGTCCCAGAGCTACGAGGGATGGGGTATGAAGAGCGCCTGAGGGAACTGTGCCTTACGACACTAGAAAGAAGAAGGGAGAGGGGGTACATGATAGAAACGTATAAGATACTCAGAGGAATTGACAGAGTGGACATAGACGAAATGTTCACACGGAATAGTAACAGAACGAGAGGACATGGATGGAAGCTTGAAACTCAGATGAGTCACAGAGATGTTAGGAAGTTTTCTTTTAGCGTGAGAGTAGTGGGGAAATGGAATGCACTTCAGGAACAGGTTGTGGAAGCAAATACTATTCATAATTTTAAAACCAGGTATGATAGGGAAATGGGACAGGAGTCATTGCTGTAAACAACCGATGCTCGAAAGGCGGGATCCAAGAGTCAATGCTCGATCCTGCAGACACAACTAGATGAGTACACACACACACACACACACACACACACACACACACACACACACACACACACACACACACACACACACACACACACACACACACACACACACACACACACACACAAGTAAGGAGGCATTTAGGGCGCTTTACACTGCCTACGTAAGGCCAGTCTTAGAGTATGCCGCCTCATCATGGAGTCCCCATCTGAAGAAGCATATAATGAAACTGGAAAAGGTTCAGAGGTTTGCAACGAGACTCGTCCCAGAGCTACGAGGGATGGGGTATGAAGAGCGCCTGAGGGAACTGTGCCTTACGACACTAGAAAGAAGAAGGGAGAGGGGGGACATGATAGGAACGTATAAGATACTCAGAGGAATTGACAGAGTGGACATAGACGAAATGTTCACACGGAATAGTAACAGAACGAGAGGACATGGATGGAAGCTTGAAACTCAGATGAGTCACAGAGATGTTAGGAAGTTTTCTTTTAGCGTGAGAGTAGTGGGGAAATGGAATGCACTTCAGGAACAGGTTGTGGAAGCAAATACTATTCATAATTTTAAAACCAGGTATGATAGGGAAATGGGACAGGAGTCATTGCTGTAAACAACCGATGCACGAAAGGCGGGATCCAAGAGTCAATGCTCGATCCTGCAGACACAACTAGGTGAGTACAACTAGGTGAGTACACACACACACACACACACACACACACACACACACACACACACACACACACACACACACACACACACACACACACACACACACACACACACACACACACACACACACACACACACACACACACACACACACACACACACACACAAGTAAGGAGGCATTTAGGGCGCTTTACACTGCCTACGTAAGGCCAGTCTTAGAGTATGCCGCCTCATCATGGAGTCCCCATCTGAAGAACCATATAATGAAACTGGAAAAGGTTCAGAGGTTTGCAACGAGACTCGTCCCAGAGCTTCGAGGGATGGGGTATGAAGAGCGCCTGAGGGAACTGTGCCTTACGACACTAGAAAGAAGAAGGGAGAGGGGGTACATGATAGAAACGTATAAGATACTCAGAGGAATTGACAGAGTGGACATAGACGAAATGTTCACACGGAATAGTAACAGAACGAGAGGACATGGATGGAAGCTTGAAACTCAGATGAGTCACAGAGATGTTAGGAAGTTTTCTTTTAGCGTGAGAGTAGTGGGGAAATGGAATGCACTTCAGGAACAGGTTGTGGAAGCAAATACTATTCATAATTTTAAAACCAGGTATGATAGGGAAATGGGACAGGAGTCATTGCTGTAAACAACCGATGCTCGAAAGGCGGGATCCAAGAGCCAATGCTCGATCCTGCAGACACAACTAGATGAGTACACACACACACACACACACACACACACACACACACACACACACACACACACACACACACACACACACACACACACACACACACACACAAGTAAGGAGGCATTTAGGGCGCTTTACACTGCCTACGTAAGGCCAGTCTTAGAGTATGCCGCCTCATCATGGAGTCCCCATCTGAAGAAGCATATAATGAAACTGGAAAAGGTTCAGAGGTTTGCAACGAGACTCGTCCCAGAGCTACGAGGGATGGGGTATGAAGAGCGCCTGAGGGAACTGTGCCTTACGACACTAGAAAGAAGAAGGGAGAGGGGGGACATGATAGGAACGTATAAGATACTCAGAGGAATTGACAGAGTGGACATAGACGAAATGTTCACACGGAATAGTAACAGAACGAGAGGACATGGATGGAAGCTTGAAACTCAGATGAGTCACAGAGATGTTAGGAAGTTTTCTTTTAGCGTCAGAGTAGTGGGGAAATGGAATGCACTTCAGGAACAGGTTGTGGAAGCAAATACTATTCATAATTTTAAAACCAGGTATGATAGGGAAATGGGACAGGAGTCATTGCTGTAAACAACCGATGCTCGAAAGGCGGGATCCAAGAGTCAATGCTCGATCCTG
>NW_027189225.1:453970-456470 GCF_040958095.1 Procambarus clarkii | reverse complement strand
CAGATGAGTCACAGAGATGTTAGGAAGTTTTCTTTTAGCGTGAGAGTAGTGGGGAAATGGAATGCACTTCAGGAACAGGTTGTGGAAGCAAATACTATTCATAATTTTAAAACCAGGTATGATTGGGAAATGGGACAGGAGTCATTGCTGTAAACAACCGATGCTCGAAAGGCTGGATCCAAGAGTCAATGCTCGATCCTGCAGACACAACTAGGTGAGTACACACACACACACACACACACACACACACACACACACACACACACACACACACACACACACACACACACACACACACACACACACACACACACACACACACACACACACACACACACACACACACACACACACACACACACACAAGTAAGGAGGCATTTAGGGCGCTTTACACTGCCTACATAAGGCCAGTCTTAGAGTATGCCCCCTCATCATGGAGTCCCCATCTGAAGAAGCATATAATGAAACTGGAAAAGGTTCAGAGGTTTGCAACGAGACTCGTCCCAGAGCTACGAGGGATGGGGTATGAAGAGCGCCTGAGGGAACTGTGCCTTACGACACTAGAAAGAAGAAGGGAGAGGGGGGACATGATAGGAACGTATAAGATACTCAGAGGAATTGACAGAGTGGACATAGACGAAATGTTCACACGGAATAGTAACAGAACGAGAGGACATGGATGGAAGCTTGAAACTCAGATGAGTCACAGAGATGTTAGGAAGTTTTCATTTAGCGTGAGAGTAGTGGGGAAATGGAATGCACTTCAGGAACAGGTTGTGGAAGCAAATACTATTCATAATTTTAAAACCAGGTATGATAGGGAAATGGGACAGGAGTCATTGCTGTAAACAACCGATGCTCGAAAGGCGGGATCCAAGAGTCAATGCTCGATCCTGCAGACACAACTAGGTGAGTACAACTGGGTGAGTACACACACACACACACACACACACACACACACACACACACACACACACACACACACACACACACACACACACACACACACACACACACACACACACACACACACAAGTAAGGAGGCATTTAGGGCGCTTTACACTGCCTACATAAGGCCAGTCTTAGAGTATGCCCCCTCATCATGGAGTCCCCATCTGAAGAAGCATATAATGAAACTGGAAAAGGTTCAGAGGTTTGCAACGAGACTCGTCCCAGAGCTACGAGGGATGGGGTATGAAGAGCGCCTGAGGGAACTGTGCCTTACGACACTAGAAAGAAGAAGGGAGAGGGGGGACATGATAGGAACGTATAAGATACTCAGAGGAATTGACAGAGTGGACATAGACGAAATGTTCACACGGAATAGTAACAGAACGAGAGGACATGGATGGAAGCTTGAAACTCAGATGAGTCACAGAGATGTTAGGAAGTTTTCATTTAGCGTGAGAGTAGTGGGGAAATGGAATGCACTTCAGGAACAGGTTGTGGAAGCAAATACTATTCATAATTTTAAAACCAGGTATGATAGGGAAATGGGACAGGAGTCATTGCTGTAAACAACCGATGCTCGAAAGGCGGGATCCAAGAGTCAATGCTCGATCCTGCAGACACAACTAGGTGAGTACAACTGGGTGAGTACACACACACACACACACACACACACACACACACACACACACACACACACACACACACACACACACACACACACACACACACACACACACACAAACACACACACACACACATACACACACACACACACACACACACACACACACACACACACACACACACACACACACACACACACACACACACACACACACACACACACACACACACACACACACACACACACACACACACACACACACACACACACACACACACACACACACACACACACACAAGTAAGGAGGCATTTAGGGCGCTTTACACTGCCTACGTAAGGCCAGTCTTAGAGTATGCCGCCTCATCATGGAGTCCCCATCTGAAGAAGCATATAATGAAACTGGAAAAGGTTCAGAGGTTTGCAACGAGACTCGTCCCAGAGCTACGAGGGATGGGGTATGAAGAGCGCCTGAGGGAACTGTGCCTTACGACACTAGAAAGAAGAAGGGAGAGGGGGGACATGATAGGAACGTATAAGATACTCAAAGGAATTGACAGAGTGGACATAGACGAAATGTTCACACGGAATAGTAACAGAACGAGAGGACATGGATGGAAGCTTGAAACTCAGATGAGTCACAGAGATGTTAGGAAGTTTTCTTTTAGCGTGAGAGTAGTGGGGAAATGGAATGCACTTCAGGAACAGGTTGTGGAAGCAAATACTATTCATAATTTTAAAACCAGGTATGATAGGGAAATGGGACAGGAGTCATTGCTGTAAACAACCGATGCTCGAAAGGCTGGATCCAAGAGTCAATGCTCGATCCTGCAGACACAACTAGGTGAGTACACACACACACACACACACACACACACACACACACACACATACACACACACACACACACACACACACACACACACA
>NW_027189225.1:427819-443470 GCF_040958095.1 Procambarus clarkii | reverse complement strand
TGTTGAGAGTGGTGGCCAGTGTTGAGAGTGGTGGCTAGTGTTGAGAGTGGTGGCCAGTGTTGAGAGTGGTGGCCAGTGTCGAGAGTGGTGGTCAGTGTTGAGAGTGGTGGTCAGTGTTGAGAGTGGTAGCCAGTGGTGGACAGTGTTGAGAGTAGTGGCTAGTGTTGAGAGTGGTGGTCAGTGTTGAGAGTGGTGGCCAGTGTTGAGAGTGGTGGCTAGTGTTGAGAGTGGTGGCCAGTGTTGAGAGTGGTGGCCAGTGTTGAGAGTGGTGGTCAGTGTTGAGAGTGGTGGTCAGTGTTGTGAGTGGTAGCCAGTGTAGAGAGTGGTGACCAGTGTTGAGAGTGGTGGCCAGTGTTGAGAGTGGTGGTCAGTGTTGAGAGTGGTGGTCAGTGTTGAGAGTGGTGGCTATGATTGAGAGTGGTGGTCAGTGTTGAGAGTAGTGGCTAGTGTTGAGAGTGGTGGTCAGTGTTGAGAGTGGTGGCCAGTGTAGAGAGTGGTGACCAGTGTTGAGAGTGGTGGCCAGTGTTGAGAGTGGTGGTCAGTGTTGAGAGTGGTGGTCAGTGTTGAGAGTGGTGGCTATGATTGAGAGTGGTGGTCAGTGTTGAGAGTGGTGGCCAGTGTTGAGAGTGGTGGCCAGTGTTGAGAGTGGTGGCCAGTGTTGAGAGTGGTGGCCAGTGTTGAGAGTGGTGGCCAGTGTTGAGAGTGGTGGCCAGTGTTGAGAGTGGTGGCCAGAGTTGAGAGTGGTGGCCAGTGTTGAGAGTGGTGGTCAGTGTTGAGAGTGGTGGCCAGTGTTGAGAGTGGTGGCCAGTGATGAGAGTGGTGGCGAGTGGTGAGAGTGGTGGCCAGTGTTGAGAGTGGTGGCCAGTGGTGAGAGTGGTGACCAGTGTTAAGAGTGGTGGTCAGTGTTGAGAGTGGTGGCCAGTGTTGAGAGTGGTGGCCAGTGTTGAGAGTGGTGGCTAGTGTTGAGAGTGGTGGTCAGTGTTGAGAGTGGTGGTCAGTGTTGAGAATGGTGGCCAGTGTTGAGAGTGGTGGCCAGTGTTGAGAGTGGTGGCCAGTAGTGAGAGTGGTGGCCAGTGTTGAGAGTGGTGGCCAGTGTTGAGAGTGGTGGTCAGTGTTGAGAGTTGTGGCCAGTGTTGAGAGGGATGGCCAGTGGTGAGAGTGGTGGCCAGTGTTGAGAGTGGTGACCAGTGTTGAGAGTGGTGGTCAGTGTTGAGAGTTGTGGCCAGTGTTGAGAGTGGTGGTCAGTGTTGAGAGTGATGGCCAGTGGTGGCCAGTGTTGAGAGTGGTGACCAGTGTTGAGAGTGGTGGTCAGTGTTGAGAGTGGTAGCCAGAGGTGAGAGTTGTGACCAGTGTTGAGAGTGGTGGTCAGTGTTGAGAGTGGTGGCCAGTGTTGAGAGTGGTGGCCAGTGTTGAGAGTGGTGGTCAGTGTTGAGAGTGGTGGCCAGTGTTGAGAGTGGTGGCCAGTGTTGAGAGTGGTGGCCAGTGGTGAGAGTGGTGGCCAGTGTTGAGAGTGGTGGCCAGTGGTGAGAGTGGTGACCAGTGTTGAGAGTGGTAGTCAGTGTTGAGAGTGGTGGCCAGTGGTGGCCAGTGTTGAGAGTGGTGGCTAGTGTTGAGAGTGGTGGCCAGTGTTGAGAGTGGTGGCCAGTGTCGAGAGTGGTGGTCAGTGTTGAGAGTTGTGGCCAGTGTTGAGAGTGGTGGTCAGTGTTGAGAGTGATGGCCAGTGGTGGCCAGTGTTGAGAGTGGTGACCAGTGTTGAGAGTGGTGGTCAGTGTTGAGAGTGGTAGCCAGAGGTGAGAGTTGTGACCAGTGTTGAGAGTGGTGGTCAGTGTTGAGAGTGGTGGCCAGTGTTGAGAGTGGTGGCCAGTGTTGAGAGTGGTGGTCAGTGTTGAGAGTGGTGGCCAGTGTTGAGAGTGGTGGCCAGTGTTGAGAGTGGTGGCCAGTGGTGAGAGTGGTGGCCAGTGTTGAGAATGGTGGCCAGTGGTGAGAGTGGTGACCAGTGTTGAGAGTGGTAGTCAGTGTTGAGAGTGGTGGCCAGTGGTGGCCAGTGTTGAGAGTGGTGGCTAGTGTTGAGAGTGGTGGCCAGTGTTGAGAGTGGTGGCCAGTGTCGAGAGTGGTGGTCAGTGTTGAGAGTGGTGGTCAGTGTTGAGAGTGGTAGCAAGTGGTGGCCAGTGTTGAGAGTAGTGGCTAGTGTTGAGAGTGGTGGTCAGTGTTGAGAGTGGTGGCCAGTGTTGAGAGTGGTGGCTAGTGTTGAGAGTTGTGGCCAGTGTTGAGAGTGGTGGCCAGTGTTGAGAGTGGTGGTCAGTGTTGAGAGTGGTGGTCAGTGTTGAGAATGGTAGCCAGTGGTGGCCAGTGTTGAGAGTAGTGGCTAGTGTTGAGAGTGGTGGTCAGTGTTGAGAGTGGTGGCCAGTTTAGAGAGTGGTGGCCAGTGTTGAGAGTGGTGGCCAGTGTTGAGAGTGGTGGTCAGTGTTGAGAGTGGTGGTCAGTGTTGAGAGTGGTAGCCAGTGGTGGCCAGTGTTGAGAGTAGTGGCTATTGTTGAGAGTGGTGGTCAGTGTTGAGAGTGGTGGCCAGTGTTGAGAGTGGTGGCCAGTGTTGAGAGTGGTGGCCAGTGTTGAGAGTGGTGGCCAGAGTTGAGAGTGGTGGTCAGTGTTCAGAGTGGTGGCCAGTGGTGGCCAGTGTTGAGAGTGGTGACCAGTGTTGAGAGTGGTGGTCAGTGGTGAGAGTGGTGACCAGTGTTGAGAGTGGTGGTCAGTGGTGAGAGTGGTGGTCAGTGTTGAGAGTGGAGGTCAGTGTTGAGAGTGGTGGCCAGTGTTGAGAGTGGTGGCCAGTGTTGAGTGTGGTGGTCAGTGTTGAGAGTTATGGTCAGTGTTGAGAGTGGTGGCCAGTGTTGAGAGTGGTGGTCAGTGTTGAGAGTGGTGGTCAGTGGTGGCCAGTGTTGAGAGTAGTGGCTAGTGTTGAGAGTGGTGGTCAGTGTTGAGAGTGGTGGCCAGTGTTGAGAGTGGTGGCCAGTGTTGAGAGTGGTAGCCAGTGGTGAGAGTGGTGGCCAGTGTTGAGAGTGGTGGCCAGTGGTGAGAGTGGTGACCAGTGTTGAGAGTGGTGGTCAGTGTTGAGAGTGGTGGCCAGTGTTGAGAGTGGTGGCCAGTGTTGAGAGTGGTGTCTAGTGTTGAGAGTGGTGGTCAGTGTTGAGAGTGGTTGTCAGTGTTGAGAGTGGTGGCCAGTGTTGAGAGTGGTGGCCAGTGTTGAGAGTGGTGGCCAGTGTTGAGAGTGGTGGCCAGTGTTGAGAGTGGTGGCCAGTGTTGAGAGTGGTGGCCAGTGTTGAGAGTGGTGGCCAGTGTTGAGAGTGGTGGTCAGTGTTGAGAGTGGTGGCCAGTGGTGGCCAGTGCTGAGAGTGGTGACCAGTGTTGAGAGTGGTGGTCAGTGTTGAGAGTGGTAGCCAGTGGTGAGAGTTGTAACCAGTGTTGAGAGTGGTGGTCAGTGTTGAGAGTGGTGGCTAGTGGTGGCCAGTGTTGAGAGTGGTGGCTAGTGTTGAGAGTGGTGGTCAGTGTTGAGAGTGGTGGCCAGTGTTGAGAGTGGTGGCCAGTGTTGAGAGTGGTGGCCAGTGGTGAGAGTGGTGGCCAGTGTTGAGAGTGGTGGCCAGTGGTGAGAGTGGTGACCAGTGTTGAGAGTGGTGGTCAGTGTTGAGAGTGGTGGCCAGTGGTGGCCAGTGTTCAGAGTGGTGGCTAGTGTTGAGAGTGGTGGCCAGTGTTGAGAGTGGTGGCCAGTGTCGAGAGTGGTGGTCAGTGTTGAGAGTGGTGGTCAGTGTTGAGAGTGGTAGCCAGTGGTGGACAGTGTTGAGAGAAGTGGCTAGTGTTGAGAGTGGTGGTCAGTGTTGAGAGTGGTGGCCAGTGTTGAGAGTGGTGGCTAGTGTTGAGAGTGGTGGTCAGTGTTGAGAGTGGTGGCCAGTGTTGAGAGTGGTGGCTAGTGTTGAGAGTGGTGGTCAGTGTTGAGAGTGGTGGCCAGTGTTGAGAGAAGTGGCTAGTGTTGAGAGTGGTGGTCAGTGTTGAGAGTGGTGGCCAGTGTTGAGAGTGGTGGCTAGTGTTGAGAGTGGTGGCCAGTGTTGAGAGTGGTGGCCAGTGTTGAGAGTGGTGGTCAGTGTTGAGAGTGGTGGTCAGTGTTGTGAGTGGTAGCCAGTGGTGGCCAGTGTTGAGAGTAGTGGCTAGTGTTGAGAGTGGTGGTCAGTGTTGAGAGTGGTGTCCAGTGTAGAGAGTGGTGACCAGTGTTGAGAGTGGTGGCCAGTGTTGAGAGTGGTGGTCAGTGTTTAGAGTGGTGGTCAGTGTTGAGAGTGGGGGCCAGTGGTGGCCAGTGTTGAGAGTAGTGGCTATGGTTGAGAGTGGTGGTCAGTGTTGAGAGTGGTGGCCAGTGTTGAGAGTGGTGGCCAGTGTTGAGAGTGGTGGCCAGTGTTGAGAGTGGTGGCCAGTGTTGAGAGTGGTGGCCAGTGTTGAGAGTGGTGGCCAGTGTTGAGAGTGGTGGCCAGAGTTGAGAGTGGTGGCCAGTGTTGAGAGTGGTGGTCAGTGTTGAGAGTGGTGGCCAGTGTTGAGAGTGGTGGCCAGTGTTGAGAGTGGTGGCGAGTGGTGAGAGTGGTGGCCAGTGTTGAGAGTGGTGGCCAGTGGTGAGAGTGGTGACCAGTGTTGAGAGTGGTGGTCAGTGTTGAGAGTGGTGGCCAGTGTTGAGAGTGGTGGCCAGTGTTGAGAGTGGTGGCTAGTGTTGAGAGTGGTGGTCAGTGTTGAGAGTGGTGGTCAGTGTTGAGAATGGTGGCCAGTGTTGAGAGTGGTGGCCAGTGTTGAGAGTGGTGGCCAGTGGTGAGAGTGGTGGCCAGTGTTGAGAGTGGTGGCCAGTGTTGAGAGTGGTGGTCAGTGTTGAGAGTTGTGGCCAGTGTTGAGAGGGGTGGCCAGTGTTGAGAGTGGTGGCCAGTGTTGAGAGTGGTGACCAGTGTTGAGAGTGGTGGTCAGTGTTGAGAGTTGTGGCCAGTGTTGAGAGTGGTGGTCAGTGTTGAGAGTGGTGGCCAGTGGTGGCCAGTGTTGAGAGTGGTGACCAGTGTTGAGAGTGGTGGTCAGTGTTGAGAGTGGTAGCCAGTGGTGAGAGTTGTGACCAGTGTTGAGAGTGGTGGTCAGTGTTGAGAGTGGTGGCTAGTGGTGGCCAGTGTTGAGAGTGGTGGCTAGTGTTGAGAGTGGTGGTCAGTGTTGAGAGTGGTGGCCAGTGTTGAGAGTGGTGGCCAGTGTTGAGAGTGGTGGCCAGTGGTGAGAGTGGTGGCCAGTGTTGAGAGTGGTGGCCAGTGGTGAGAGGGGTGACCAGTGTTGAGAGTGGTAGTCAGTGTTGAGAGTGGTGGCCAGTGGTGGCCAGTGTTGAGAGTGGTGGCTAGTGTTGAGAGTGGTGCCCAGTGTTGAGAGTGGTGGCCAGTGTCGAGAGTGGTGGTCAGTGTTGAGAGTGGTGGTCAGTGTTGAGAGTGGTAGCAAGTGGTGGCCAGTGTTGAGAGTAGTGGCTAGTGTTGAGAGTGGTGGTCAGTGTTGAGAGTGGTGGCCAGTGTTGAGAGTGGTGGCCAGTGTTGAGAGTGGTGGCCAGTGTTGAGAGTGGTGGCCAGTGTTGAGAGTGGTGGTCAGTGTTGAGAGTGGTGGCTAGTGGTGGCCAGTGTTGAGAGTAGTGGCTATTGTTGAGAGTGGTGGTCAGTGTTGAGAGTGGTGGCCAGTGTTGAGAGTGGTGGCGAGTGGTGAGAGTGGTGTCCAGTGTTGAGAGTGGTGGCCAGTGTTGAGAGTGGTGGTCAGTGTTGAGAGTGGTGGTCAGTGTTGTGAGTGGTAGCCAGTGGTGGCCAGTGTTGAGAGTAGTGGCTAGTGTTGAGAGTGGTGGTCAGTGTTGAGAGTGGTGTCCAGTGTACAGAGTGGTGACCAGTGTTGAGACTGGTGGCCAGTGTTGAGAGTGGTGGTCAGTGTTTAGAGTGGTGGTCAGTGTTGAGAGTGGGGGCCAGTGGTGGCCAGTGTTGAGAGTAGTGGCTATGGTTGAGAGTGGTGGTCAGTGTTGAGAGTGGTGGCCAGTGTTGAGAGTGGTGGCCAGTGTTGAAAGTGGTGGCCAGTGTTGAGAGTGGTGGCCAGTGTTGAGTGTGGTGGCCAGTGTTGAGAGTGGTGGCCAGTGTTGAGAGTGGTGGCCAGAGTTGAGAGTGGTGGCCAGTGTTGAGAGTGGTGGTCAGTGTTGAGAGTGGTGGCCAGTGTTGAGAGTGGTGGCCAGTGTTGAGAGTGGTGGCGAGTGGTGAGAGTGGTGGCCAGTGTTGAGAGTGGTGGCCAGTGGTGAGAGTGGTGACCAGTGTTGAGAGTGGTGGTCAGTGTTGAGAGTGGTGGCCAGTGTTGAGAGTGGTGGCCAGTGTTGAGAGTGGTGGCTAGTGTTCAGAGTGGTGGTCAGTGTTGAGAGTGGTGGTCAGTGTTGAGAATGGTGGCCAGTGTTGAGAGTGGTGGCCAGTGTTGAGAGTGGTGGCCAGTGGTGAGAGTGGTGGCCAGTGTTGAGAGTGGTGGCCAGTGTTGAGAGTGGTGGTCAGTGTTGAGAGTTGTGGCCAGTGTTGAGAGTGGTGGCCAGTGTTGAGAGTGGTGGCCAGTGTTGAGAGTGGTGACCAGTGTTGAGAGTGGTGGTCAGTGTTGAGAGTTGTGGCCAGTGTTGAGAGTGGTGGTCAGTGTTGAGAGTGGTGGCCAGTGGTGGCCAGTGTTGAGAGTGGTGACCAGTGTTGAGAGTGGTGGTCAGTGTTGAGAGTGGTAGCCAGTGGTGAGAGTTGTGACCAGTGTTGAGAGTGGTGGTCAGTGTTGAGAGTGGTGGCTAGTGGTGGCCAGTGTTGAGAGTGGTGGCTAGTGTTGAGAGTGGTGGTCAGTGTTGAGAGTGGTGGCCAGTGTTGAGAGTGGTGGCCAGTGTTGAGAATGGTGGCCAGTGGTGAGAGTGGTGGCCAGTGTTGAGAGTGGTGGCCAGTGGTGAGAGGGGTGACCAGTGTTGAGAGTGGTAGTCAGTGTTGAGAGTGGTGGCCAGTGGTGGCCAGTGTTGAGAGTGGTGGCTAGTGTTGAGAGTGGTGGCCAGTGTTGAGAGTGGTGGCCAGTGTCGAGAGTGGTGGTCAGTGTTGAGAGTGGTGGTCAGTGTTGAGAGTGGTAGCAAGTGGTGGCCAGTGTTGAGAGTAGTGGCTAGTGTTGAGAGTGGTGGTCAGTGTTGAGAGTGGTGGCCAGTGTTGAGAGTGGTGGCCAGTGTTGAGAGTGGTGGCCAGTGTTGAGAGTGGTGGCCAGTGTTGAGAGTGGTGGTCAGTGTTGAGAGTGGTGGCTAGTGGTGGCCAGTGTTGAGAGTAGTGGCTATTGTTGAGAGTGGTGGTCAGTGTTGAGAGTGGTGGCCAGTGTTGAGAGTGGTGGCGAGTGGTGAGAGTGGTGGCCAGTGTTGAGAGTGGTGGTCAGTGTTGAGAATGGTGGCCAGTGTTGAGAGTGGTAGCCAGTGTTGAGAGTGGTGGCCAGTTGTGAGAGTGGTGACCAGTGTTGAGAGTGGTGGTCAGTGTTGAGAGTGGTGGCCAGTGTTGAGAGTGGTGGCCAGTGTTGAGAGTGGTGGCTAGTGTTGAGAGTGGTGGTCAGTGTTGAGAGTGGTGGTCAGTGTTGAGAGTGGTGGTCAGTGTTGAGAGTGGTAGCCAGTGGTGAGAGTTGTGACCAGTGTTGAGAGTGGTGGTCAGTGTTGAGAGTGGTGGCTAGTGGTGGCCAGTGTTGAGAGTGGTGGCTAGTGTTGAGAGTGGTGGTCAGTGTTGAGAGTGGTGGCCAGAGTTGAGAGTGGTGGCCAGTGTTGAGAGTGGTGGCCAGTGGTGAGAGTGGTGGCCAGTGTTGAGAGTGGTGGCCAGTGGTGAGAGGGGTGACCAGTGTTGAGAGTGGTAGTCAGTGTTGAGAGTGGTGGCCAGTGGTGGCCAGTGTTGAGAGTGGTGGCTAGTATTGAGAGTGGTGGCCAGTGTTGAGAGTGGTGGCCAGTGTCGAGAATGGTGGTCAGTGTTGAGAGTGGTGGTCAGTGTTGAGAGTGGTAGCAAGTGGTGGCCAGTGTTGAGAGTAGTGGCTAGTGTTGAGAGTGGTGGTCAGTGTTGAGAGTGGTGGCCAGTGTTGAGAGTGGTGGCCAGTGTTGAGGGTGGTGGCCAGTGTTGAGAGTGGTGGCCAGTGTTGAGAGTGGTGGTCAGTGTTGAGAGTGGTGGCCAGTGTTGAGAGTGGTGGCGAGTGGTGA
This sequence comes from Procambarus clarkii, assembly GCF_040958095.1. NCBI lineage: Eukaryota > Metazoa > Arthropoda > Malacostraca > Decapoda > Cambaridae > Procambarus > Procambarus clarkii. The sequence goes on along the minus strand of NW_027189225.1, from coordinate 435,231 downwards.
GAGTGGTGGTCAGTGTTGAGAGTGGTGGCCAGTGTTGAGAGTGGTGGCCAGAGTTGAGAGTGGTAGCCAGTGTTGAGAGTGGTGGCCAGTGGTGAGAGTGGTGACCAGTGTTGAGAGTGGTGGTCAGTGTTGAGAGTGGTGGCCAGTGTTGAGAGTGGTGGCCAGAGTTGAGAGTGGTGGCTAGTGTTGAGAGTGGTGGTCAGTGTTGAGAGTGGTGGTCAGTGTTGAGAATGGTGGCCAGTGTTGAGAGTGGTAGCCAGTGTTGAGAGTGGTGGCCAGTGGTGAGAGTGGTGGCCAGTGTTGAGAGTGGTGGCCAGTGTTGAGAGTGGTGGTCAGTGTTGAGAGTTGTGGCCAGTGTTGAGAGGGGTGGCCAGTGGTGAGAGTGGTGGCCAGTGTTGAGAGTGGTGACCAGTGTTGAGAGTGGTGGTCAGTGTTGAGAGTTGTGGCCAGTGTTGAGAGTGGTGGTCAGTGTTGAGAGTGGTGGCCAGTGGTGGCCAGTGTTGAGAGTGTTGACCAGTGTTGAGAGTGGTGGTCAGTGGTGAGAGCGGTGACGAGTGTTGAGAGTGGTGGTCAGTGGTGAGAGTGGTGGTCAGTGTTGAGAGTGGTGGTCAGTGTTGAGAGTGGTGGCCAGTGTTGAGAGTGGTGGCCAGTGTTGAGTGTGGTGGTCAGTGTTGAGAGTTATGGTCAGTGTTGAGAGTGGTGGCCAGTGTTGAGAGTGGTGGTCAGTGTTGAGAGTGGTGGCCAGTGGTGGCCAGTGTTGAGAGTAGTGGCTAGTGTTGAGAGTGGTGGTCAGTGTTGAGAGTGGTGGCCAGTGTTGAGAGTGGTGGCCATTGTTGAGAGTGGTTGCCAGTGGTGAGAGTGGTGACCAGTGTTGAGAGTGGTGGCCAGTGGTGAGAGTGGTGACCAGTGTTGAGAGTGGTGGTCAGTGTTGAGAGTGGTGGCCAGTGTTGAGAGTGGTGGCCAGTGTTGAGAGTGGTGTCTAGTGTTGAGAGTGGTGGTCAGTGTTGAGAGTGGTTGTCAGTGTTGAGAGTGGTGGCCAGTGTTGAGAGTGGTGGCCAGTGTTGAGAGTGGTGGCCAGTGTTGAGAGTGGTGGCCAGTGTGTAGAGTGGTGGCCAGTGTTGAGAGTGGTGGCCAGTGTTGAGAGTGGTGGCCAGTGTTGAGAGTGGTGGTCAATGTTGAGAGTGGTGGCCAGTGGTGGCCAGTGTTGAGAGTGGTGACCAGTGTTGAGAGTGGTGGTCAGTGTTGAGAGTGGTAGCCAGTGGTGAGAGTTGTGACCAGTGTTGAGAGTGGTGGTCAGTGTTGAGAGTGGTTGTCAGTGTTGAGAGTGGTGGCCAGTGTTGAGAGTGGTGGCCAGTGTTGAGAGTGGTGGTCAGTGTTGAGAGTGGTGGCCAGTGGTGGCCAGTGTTGAGAGTGGTGACCAGTGTTGAGAGTGGTGGTCAGTGTTGAGAGTGGTAGCCAGTGGTGAGAGTTGTGAGCAGTGTTGAGAGTGGTGGTCAGTGTTGAGAGTGGTGGCTAGTGGTGGCCAGTGTTGAGAGTGGTGGCTAGTGTTGAGAGTGGTGGTCAGTGTTGAGAGTCGTGGCCAGTGTTAAGAGTGGTGGCCAGTATTGAGAGTGGTGGCCAGTGGTGAGAGTGGTGGCCAGTGTTGAGAGTGGTGGCCAGTGGTGAGAGTGGTGACCAGTGTTGAGAGTGGTAGTCAGTGTTGAGAGTGGTGGCCAGTGGTGGCCAGTGTTGAGAGTGGTGGCTAGTGTTGAGAGTGGTGGCCAGTGTCGAGAGTGGTGGCCAGTGTCGAGAGTGGTGGTCAGTGTTGAGAGTGGTGGTCAGTGTTGAGAGTGGTAGCCAGTGGTGGACAGTGTTGAGAGTAGTGGCTAGTGTTGAGAGTGGTGGCCAGTGTTGAGAGTGGTGGCTAGTGTTGAGAGTGGTGGCCAGTGTTGAGAGTGGTGGCCAGTGTTGAGAGTGGTGGTCAGTGTTGAGAGTGGTGGTCAGTGTTGTGAGTGGTAGCCAGTGGTGGCCAGTGTTGAGAGTAGTGGCTAGTGTTGAGAGTGGTGGTCAGTGTTGAGAGTGGTGGCCAGTGTAGAGAGTGGTGACCAGTGTTGAGAGTGGTGGCCAGTGTTGAGAGTGGTGGTCAGTGTTGAGAGTGGTGGTCAGTGTTGAGAGTGGTGGCCAGTGGTGGCCAGTGTTGAGAGTAGTGGCTATGGTTGAGAGTGGTGGTCAGTGTTGAGAGTGGTGGCCAGTGTTGAGAGTGGTGGCCAGTGTTGAGAGTGGTGGCCAGTGTTGAGAGTGGTGGCCAGTGTTGAGAGTGGTGGCCAGTGTTGAGAGTGGTGGCCAGTGTTGAGAGTGGTGGCCAGAGTTGAGAGTGGTGGCCAGTGTTGAGAGTGGTGGTAAGTGTTGAGAGTGGTGGCCAGTGTTGAGAGTGGTGGCCAGTGTTGAGTGTGGTGGTCAGTGTTGAGAGTTATGGTCAGTGTTGAGAGTGGTGGCCAGTGTTGAGAGTGGTGGTCAGTGTTGAGAGTGGTGGCCAGTGGTGGCCAGTGTTGAGAGTAGTGGCTAGTGTTGAGAGTGGTGGTCAGTGTTGAGAGTGGTGGCCAGTGTTGAGAGTGGTGGCCATTGTTGAGAGTGGTTGCCAGTGGTGAGAGTGGTGGCCAGTGTTGAGAGTGGTGGCCAGTGGTGAGAGTGGTGACCAGTGTTGAGAGTGGTGGTCAGTGTTGAGAGTGGTGGCCAGTGTTGAGAGTGGTGGCCAGTGTTGAGAGTGGTGTCTAGTGTTGAGAGTGGTGGTCAGTGTTGAGAGTGGTTGTCAGTGTTGAGAGTGGTGGCCAGTGTTGAGAGTGGTGGCCAGTGTTGAGAGTGGTGGCCAGTGTTGAGAGTGGTGGCCAGTGTTGAGAGTGGTGGCCAGTGTTGAGAGTGGTGGCCAGTGTTGAGAGTGGTGGCCAGTGTTGAGAGTGGTGGTCAATGTTGAGAGTGGTGGCCAGTGGTGGCCAGTGTTGAGAGTGGTGACCAGTGTTGAGAGTGGTGGTCAGTGTTGAGAGTGGTAGCCAGTGGTGAGAGTTGTGACCAGTGTTGAGAGTGGTGGTCAGTGTTGAGAGTGGTTGTCAGTGTTGAGAGTGGTGGCCAGTGTTGAGAGTGGTGGCCAGTGTTGAGAGTGGTGGTCAGTGTTGAGAGTGGTGGCCAGTGGTGGCCAGTGTTGAGAGTGGTGACCAGTGTTGAGAGTGGTGGTCAGTGTTGAGAGTGGTAGCCAGTGGTGAGAGTTGTGAGCAGTGTTGAGAGTGGTGGTCAGTGTTGAGAGTGGTGGCTAGTGGTGGCCAGTGTTGAGAGTGGTGGCTAGTGTTGAGAGTGGTGGTCAGTGTTGAGAGTGGTGGCCAGTGTTGAGAGTGGTGGCCAGTATTGAGAGTGGTGGCCAGTGGTGAGAGTGGTGGCCAGTGTTGAGAGTGGTGGCCAGTGGTGAGAGTGGTGACCAGTGTTGAGAGTGGTAGTCAGTGTTGAGAGTGGTGGCCAGTGGTGGCCAGTGTTGAGAGTGGTGGCTAGTGTTGAGAGTGGTGGCCAGTGTTGAGAGTGGTGGCCAGTGTCGAGAGTGGTGGTCAGTGTTGAGAGTGGTGGTCAGTGTTGAGAGTGGTAGCCAGTGGTGGACAGTGTTGAGAGTAGTGGCTAGTGTTGAGAGTGGTGGCCAGTGTTGAGAGTGGTGGCTAGTGTTGAGAGTGGTGGCCAGTGTTGAGAGTGGTGGCCAGTGTTGAGAGTGGTGGTCAGTGTTGAGAGTGGTGGTCAGTGTTGTGAGTGGTAGCCAGTGGTGGCCAGTGTTGAGAGTAGTGGCTAGTGTTGAGAGTGGTGGTCAGTGTTGAGAGTGGTGGCCAGTGTAGAGAGTGGTGACCAGTGTTGAGAGTGGTGGCCAGTGTTGAGAGTGGTGGTCAGTGTTGAGAGTGGTGGTCAGTGTTGAGAGTGGTGGCCAGTGGTGGCCAGTGTTGAGAGTAGTGGCTATGGTTGAGAGTGGTGGTCAGTGTTGAGAGTGGTGGCCAGTGTTGAGAGTGGTGGCCAGTGTTGAGAGTGGTGGCCAGTGTTGAGAGTGGTGGCCAGTGTTGAGAGTGGTGGCCAGTGTTGAGAGTGGTGGCCAGTGTTGAGAGTGGTGGCCAGAGTTGAGAGTGGTGGCCAGTGTTGAGAGTGGTGGTAAGTGTTGAGAGTGGTGGCCAGTGTTGAGAGTGGTGGCCAGTGTTGAGAGTGGTGGCGAGTGGTGAGAGTGGTGGCCAGTGTTGAGAGTGGTGGCCAGTGGTGAGAGTGGTGACCAGTGTTGAGAGTGGTGGTCAGTGTTGAGAGTAGTGGCCAGTGTTGAGAGTGGTGGCCAGTGTTGAGAGTGGTGGCTAGTGTTGAGAGTGGTGGTCAGTGTTGAGAGTGGTGGTCAGTGTTGAGAATGGTGGCCAGTGTTGAGAGTGGTGGCCAGTGTTGAGAGTGGTGGCCAGTGTTGAGAGTGGTGGCCAGTGGTGAGAGTGGTAGCCAGTGTTGAGAGTGGTGGCCAGTGTTGAAAGTGGTGGTCAGTGTTGAGAGTTGTGGCCAGTGTTGAGAGGGGTGGCCAGTGGTGAGAGTGGTGGCCAGTGTTGAGAGTGGTGACCAGTGTTGAGAGTGGTGGTCAGTGTTGAGAGTTGTGGCCAATGTTGAGAGTGGTGGTCAGTGTTGAGAGTGGTGGCCAGTGGTGGCCAGTGTTGAGAGTGGTGACCAGTGTTGAGAGTGGTGGTCAGTGTTGAGAGTGGTAGCCAGTGGTGAGAGTTGTGACCAGTGTTGAGAGTGGTGGTCAGTGTTGAGAGTGGTGGCTAGTGGTGGCCAGTGTTGAGAGTGGTGGCTAGTGTTGAGAGTGGTGGTCAGTGTTGAGAGTGGTGGCCAGTGTTGAGAGTGGTGGCCAGTGTTGAGAGTGGTGGCCAGTGGTGAGAGTGGTGGCCAGTGTTGAGAGTGGTGGCCAGTGGTGAGAGTGGTGACCAGTGTTGAGAGTGGTAGTCAGTGTTGAGAGTGGTGGCCAGTGGTGGCCAGTGTTGAGAGTGGTGGCTAGTGTTGAGAGTGGTGACCAGTGTTGAGAGTGGTGGCCAGTGTCGAGAGTGGTGGTCAGTGTTGAGAGTGGTGGTCAGTGTTGAGAGTGGTAGCAAGTGGTGGCCAGTGTTGAGAGTAGTGGCTAGTGTTGAGAGTGGTGGTCAGTGTTGAGAGTGGTGGCCAGTGTTGAGAGTGGTGGCTAGTGTTGAGAGTGGTGGCCAGTGTTGAGAGTGGTGGCCAGTGTTGAGAGTGGAGGTCAGTGTTGAGAGTGGTGGTCAGTGTTGAGAGTGGTAGCCAGTGGTGGCCAGTGTTGAGAGTAGTGGCTAGTGTTGAGAGTGGTGGTCAGTGTTGAGAGTGGTGGCCAGTGTAGAGAGTGGTGGCCAGTGTTGAGAGTGGTGGCCAGTGTTGAGAGTGGTGGTCAGTGTTGAGAGTGGTGGTCAGTGTTGAGAGTGGTAGCCAGTGGTGGCCAGTGTTGAGAGTAGTGGCTATTGTTCAGAGTGGTGGTCAGTGTTGAGAGTGGTGGCCAGTGTTGAGAGTGGTGGCCAGTGTTGAGAGTGGTGGCCAGTGTTGAGAGTGCTGGCCAGTGTTGAGAGTGGTGGCCAGTATTGAGAGTGGTGGCCAGTGTTGAGAGTGGTGGCCAGTGTTGAGAGTGGTGGCCAGTGTTGAGAGTGGTGGCCAGTGTTGAGAGTGGTGGCCAGAGTTGAGAGTGGTGGCCAGTGTTGAGAGTGGTGGTAAGTGTTGAGAGTGGTGGCCAGTGTTGAGAGTGGTGGCCAGTGTTGAGAGTGGTGGCGAGTGGTGAGAGTGGTGGCCAGTGTTGAGAGTGGTGGCCAGTGGTGAGAGTGGTGACCAGTGTTGAGAGTGGTGGTCAGTATTGAGAGTGGTGGCCAGTGTTGAGAGTGGTGGCCAGTGTTGAGAGTGGTGGCTAGTGTTGAGAGTGGTGGTCAGTGTTGAGAGTGGTGGTCAGTGTTGAGAATGGTGGCCAGTGTTGAGAGTGGTGGCCAGTGTTGAGAGTGGTGGCCAGTGTTGAGAGTGGTTGCCAGTGGTGAGAGTGGTAGCCAGTGTTGAGAGTGGTGGCCAGTGTTGAAAGTGGTGGTCAGTGTTGAGAGTTGTGGCCAGTGTTGAGAGGGGTGGCCAGTGGTGAGAGTGGTGGCCAGTGTTGAGAGTGGTGACCAGTGTTGAGAGTGGTGGTCAGTGTTGAGAGTTGTGGCCAGTGTTGAGAGTGGTGGTCAGTGTTGAGAGTGGTGGCCAGTGGTGGCCAGTGTTGAGAGTGGTGACCAGTGTTGAGAGTGGTGGTCAGTGTTGAGAGTGGTAGCCAGTGGTGAGAGTTGTGACCAGTGTTGAGAGTGGTGGTCAGTGTTGAGAGTGGTGGCTAGTGGTGGCCAGTGTTGAGAGTGGTGGCTAGTGTTGAGAGTGGTGGTCAGTGTTGAGAGTGGTGGCCAGTGTTGAGAGTGGTGGCCAGTGTTGAGAGTGGTGGCCAGTGGTGAGAGTGGTGGCCAGTGTTGAGAGTGGTGGCCAGTGGTGAGAGTGGTGACCAGTGTTGAGAGTGGTAGTCAGTGTTGAGAGTGGTGGCCAGTGGTGGCCAGTGTTGAGAGTGGTGGCTAGTGTTGAGAGTGGTGACCAGTGTTGAGAGTGGTGGCCAGTGTCGAGAGTGGTGGTCAGTGTTGAGAGTGGTGGTCAGTGTTGAGAGTGGTAGCAAGTGGTGGCCAGTGTTGAGAGTAGTGGCTAGTGTTGAGAGTGGTGGTCAGTGTTGAGAGTGGTGGCCAGTGTTGAGAGTGGTGGCTAGTGTTGAGAGTGGTGGCCAGTGTTGAGAGTGGTGGCCAGTGTTGAGAGTGGAGGTCAGTGTTGAGAGTGGTGGTCAGTGTTGAGAGTGGTAGCCAGTGGTGGCCAGTGTTGAGAGTAGTGGCTAGTGTTGAGAGTGGTGGTCAGTGTTGAGAGTGGTGGCCAGTGTAGAGAGTGGTGGCCAGTGTTGAGAGTGGTGGCCAGTGTTGAGAGTGGTGGTCAGTGTTGAGAGTGGTGGTCAGTGTTGAGAGTGGTAGCCAGTGGTGGCCAGTGTTGAGAGTAGTGGCTATTGTTCAGAGTGGTGGTCAGTGTTGAGAGTGGTGGCCAGTGTTGAGAGTGGTGGCCAGTGTTGAGAGTGGTGGCCAGTGTTGAGAGTGGTGGCCAGTGTTGAGAGTGGTGGCCAGTATTGAGAGTGGTGGCCAGTGTTGAGAGTGGTGGCCAGAGTTGAGAGTGGTGGCCAGTGTTGAGAGTGGTGGCCAGTGTTGAGAGTGGTGGCCAGTGTTGAGAGTGGTGGCCAGTGTTGAGAGTGGTGGCAGTGTTGAGAGTGGTGGCCAGTGTTGAGAGTGGTGGCCAGTGTTGAGAGTGGTGGCCAGTGTTGAGAGTGGTGGCCAGTGTTGAGAGTGGTGGCCAGTGTT
>NW_027189225.1:402946-405446 GCF_040958095.1 Procambarus clarkii | reverse complement strand
TGTGTGTGTGTGTGTGTGTGTGTGTGTGTGTGTGTGTGTGTGTGTGTGTGTGTGTGTACTCACCTAGTTGTACTCACCTAGTTGTGTCTGCAGGATCGAGCATTGACTCTTGGATCCCGCCTTTCGAGCATCGGTTTTTTACAGCAATGACTCCTGTCCCATTTCCCTAACATACCTGGTTTTAAAATTATGAATAGTATTTGCTTCCACAACCTGTTCCTGAAGTGCATTCCATTTCCCCACTACTCTCACACTAAAAGAAAACTTCCTAACATCTCTGTGACTCATCTGAGTTTCAAGCTTCCATCCATGTCCTCTCGTTCTGTTACTATTCCGTGTGAACATTTCGTCTATGTCCACTCTGTCAATTCCTCTGAGTATCTTATACGTTCCTATCATGTCCCCCCTCTCCCTTCTTCTTTCTAGTGTCGTAAGGCACAGTTCCCTCAGGCGCTCTTCATACCCCATCCCTCGTAGCTCTGGGACGAGTCTCGTTGCAAACCTCTGAACCTTTTCCAGTTTCATTATATGCTTCTTCAGATGGGGACTCCATGATGAGGCGGCATACTCTAAGACTGGCCTTACATAGGCAGTGTAATGCGCCCTAAATGCCTCCTTACTTGTGTGTGTGTGTGTGTGTGTGTGTGTGTGTGTGTGTGTGTGTGTGTGTGTGTGTGTGTGTGTGTGTGTGTGTGTGTGTGTGTGTACTCACCTAGTTGTGTCTCTAGGATCGAGCATTGACTCTTGGATCCCGCCTTTCGAGCATCGGTTGTTTACAGCAATGACTCCTGTCCCATTTCCCTATCATACCTGGTTTTAAAATTATGAATAGTATTTGCTTCCACAACCTGTTCCTGAAGTGCATTCCATTTCCCCACTACTCTCACGCTAAAAGAAAACTTCCTAACATCTCTGTGACTCATCTGAGTTTCAAGCTTCCATCCATGTCCTCTCGTTCTGTTACTATTCCGTGTGAACATTTCGTCTATGTCCACTCTGTCAATTCCTCTGAGTATCTTATACGTTTCTATCATGTACCCCCTCTCCCTTCTTCTTTCTAGTGTCGTAAGGCACAGTTCCCTCAGGCGCTCTTCATACCCCATCCCTCGTAGCTCTGGGACGAGTCTCGTTGCAAACCTCTGAACCTTTTCCAGTTTCATTATATGCTTCTTCAGATGGGGACTCCATGATGAGGCGGCATACTCTAAGACTGGCCTTACGTAGGCAGTGTAAAGCGCCCTAAATGCCTCCTTACTTGTGTGTGTGTGTGTGTGTGTGTGTGTGTGTGTGTGTGTGTGTGTGTGTGTGTGTGTGTGTGTGTGTGTGTGTGTGTGTGTGTGTGTGTGTGTGTGTGTGTGTGTGTGTGTGTGTGTGTGTGTGTGTGTGTGTGCGTGTGTGTGTGTGTGAGTGTGTGTGTGTGTGTGTGTGTGTGTGTGTGTGTGTGTGTGTGTATGTGTGTGTGTGTGTGTGTGTGTATGTGTGTGTGTGTGTGTGTGTGTGTGTGTGTGTGTGTGTGTGTGTGTGTGTGTGTACTCACCCAGTTGTACTCACCTAGTTGTGTCTGCAGGATCGAGCATTGACTCTTGGATCCCGCCTTTCGAGCATCGGTTGTTTACAGCAATGACTCCTGTCCCATTTCCCTATCATACCTGGTTTTAAAATTATGAATAGTATTTGCTTCCACAACCTGTTCCTGAAGTGCATTCCATTTCCCCACTACTCTGACGCTAAAAGAAAACTTCCTAACATCTCTGTGACTCATCTGAGTTTCAAGCTTCCATCCATGTCCTCTCGTTCTGTTACTATTCCGTGTGAACATTTCGTCTATGTCCAGTCTGTCAATTCCTCTGAGTATCTTATACGTTCCTATCATTTCCCCCATTCTCCCTTCTTCTTTCTAGTGTCGTAAGGCACAGTTCCCTCAGGCGCTCTTCATACCCCATCCCTCGTAGCTCTGGGACGAGTCTCGTTGCAAACCTCTGAACCTTTTCCAGTTTCATTATATGCTTCTTCAGATGGGGACTCCATGATGAGGCGGCATACTCTAAGACTGGCCTTACGTAGGCAGTGTAAAGCGCCCTAAATGCCTCCTTACTTGTGTGTGTGTGTGTGTGTGTGTGTGTGTGTGTGTGTGTGTGTGTGTGTGTGTGTGTGTGTGTGTGTGTGTGTGTGTGTGTGTACTCACCTAGTTGTGTCTCTAGGATCGAGCATTGACTCTTGGATCCCGCCTTTCGAGCATCGGTTGTTTACAGCAATGACTCCTGTCCCATTTCCCTATCATACCTGGTTTTAAAATTATGAATAGTATTTGCTTCCACAACCTGTTCCTGAAGTGCATTCCATTTCCCCACTACTCTCACGCTAAAAGAAAACTTCCTAACATCTCTGTGACTCATCTGAGTTTCAAGCTTCCATCCATGTCCTCTCGTTCTGTTACTATTCCGTGTGAACATTTCGTCTATGTCCAGTCTGTCAATTCCTCTGAGTATCTTATACGTTC
>NW_027189225.1:372763-389946 GCF_040958095.1 Procambarus clarkii | reverse complement strand
CACACTATAAGCCTAACATGTATAAAGTGCCTGTCTGCCTGTCCCCCGACTCAATCATGTTACATGTATTGACTAAATGAAGCCTAAGAGAGCATAGCCAAGGCCTAAGATGAGTTATTTGTCAGCAGCAGCAGCAACTTGTGCGACATCAGTGGCAGCGGCGGCATCCCATCCTTTTCTATTTGGAGCAACAGTAGTAGTAGTAGTAGTCCATTTGTTGTTGGTTAATTTGACTAAATAGTTGCAATAAGTGCTATCATTAATGGAGAATGGCTGCTATGTGTGAGTATCCTCCGCTACTGCCCGCCCGCCGCAGTTACCATTATCTTGTCTCACTCACTCACTGTGATTAGTTACTACTGTATACAATAGCAACGGCATATTACCTACCTATTACCTTGAAAACACTGCGTCTCGTCCCATACATCAGTCAGGTAAGCACCGTTGACTTTGGTTAGTACTTGGATGGGTGTCCTGCCTGGGAACACCAACTGTGCTGATGGTATACATATTTGGGCAGTCTCCGTGGGTCAGTGTGTGTGTGTGGTACAAGAATGTCGCACATGGAAATGTGTACATGCCATTTTAATAATAGTTTACCATCCATGAAGAAAACGTCTACCTATTTCTCATTCCATTGTCTCTCTCTGCCGGCCGGCCTACCTACCTGCTAAAACTTGTCCACTCAATATGCTGTTGAATATCTATCTCCAGTGATCACTTACCCTTAATTCCTACATTATTAACCAAATGATCTCATTAACAAATCTCTACACAAATCAACCACCTACTTTCCTGCTAACATCAATCACAACAACTAATACACTCAACTCAGTCCCAAACACTTTTCTTATTCCTTCCTCAACACCTCGCCCTATATAACCTATCTTACAAATTAAATTTAAATACCTAACTGCCAACCACCCCCATCCCTTCCCCTCCTCCCCCCTCCCCCCCCCCCCCCCTCAACCACACTTCCCTCTGTAGCTCCTCCGGACCCCTCCATACCCCAATGACCCCTCCCAAACCAAAACTCTCCACCCATACAATAGAGGCCGCCGTACCCTACCCCTCATACCACCCCCACAATTACCCCACAATCCCATCCCCTGCCCAACACAGAAAATTGCGGCCACAACGCTATATTTAACCAGCTAAAACTTTCGTTCTTCGCCCATGTACTATTTATTCTTGAAATAAAAACAAGGAAAACACAAACTGGATTTCCTTTCGTAGTAAAACATATATTTTACAGAACGAGGCCTAAAATAGCACATATTAGATATTGGGTTAATTGTTTACCATTCACAAACTCTTTTGGAAACACCCACTAATTATTAATTAGTACATACTTTTAACACACACACACACACACATGTCAGTTAGCCTAAATTCTCCAACATTCATTCATAAAACCGCCTGTCAGGACTGCAACCTCATCAAACAAAGCTGTCAGGTATTTCTAACTGACAACACAAGATAACAACTTCACATATCAATCATTGCAACTGTTGATCAAAAGATATAACTAACCTTGCTATGAGATATAAATACAAGTGAAAAAATTTGATCATGAAGGCAACCAGCGTGGCCTAGTCGGATAGAACATATTCTTAATCTGGATAGACTGCATTCGAGCCTGTCGGAACAGTGCAAGTACAGGGCACAGATTTCTCTGTGTGCCCCTCATGTAGGAGCATCAGTTTCGATAGACTCTCTGGATAGCCAAAGAAAGTGATGACTGACCCCTTAGAATGTGGGGAAGGGGTGAAGTCCGGGGGCCCACGTAAGGATACCTGGATACCACTGATCTGGGAGGTCTTTCAATCCACCTGGATTTCAGGTGGGGAGAAGGGAGCAATTTGGGTCGACACAAATAGCTTCCTGGACCCAAAACCGCATGAGTTAAACGGACACGCACACAGACACTCATGGACTCTGACACGAACCAAAGGTTCGTGTCAGATAATAAGGAGCGAGAATAGGTTGGTTAGGTTAGGTTGGTTAGGTTAGGTTGGTTAGGTTGGTTGGTTAGGTTGGTTGGTTAAGTTGGTTGGTTGGTTAGGTTGGTTCGTTAGGTTGGTTAGGTTGGTTGGTTAGGTTGGTTAGGTTGGTTGGTTGGTTAGGTTAGGTTGGTTGGTTGGTTGGTTGGTTGGTTAGGTTGGTTGGTTAGGTAGGTTGGTTAGGTTGGCTGGTTAGGATGGTTAGGTTGGTTGGTTAGGCTGGTTGGGTTGGTTAGGTTGGTTAGTTAGGCTGGTTGGTTAGGTTAGGTTGGTTAGTTTGGTTGGTTAGGTTTTTGGTTAGGTTAGATTGCTTAGGTTGTTGATTAGGTTGGTTGATTTGGTTGGTTGATTTTGTTGGTTGGTTAGGTTAGGTAGCTTAGGTTGGTTGACTAGGTTGGTTAGGTTGGTTGGTTTGGTTGGTTGGTTAGGTGGGTTAGGTTAGGTGGGTTGTTTGGTTAGGTTGGTTGGTTAGGTGGGATAATTAGGTTAGGTTGGTTGGTTAGGTTAGGTTGCTTAGGTTGGTTGATTAGGTTGCTTAGGTTGGTTGATTAGGTTGGTTAGGTTAGGTTGCTTAGGTTGGTTGATTAGGTTGGTTAGGTTGGTTGGTAAGGTTGGTTAGGTTGGTTAGAATTAGAATTTGAGTTTAGAATTTTAGGTTAGAACAAACATAAGTATGGTTTAATAAGCAATTTAGATAATATGTACGCTTAGGTTGGTTAAGTTGGGTTGGTTAGGGTATGTTGGTAAGGTACAGTTAAGGTTGGTTAAGTTGGGTTGGTTAGGGTATGTTGGTAAGGTACAGTTAAGGTTGGTTATTTTGTAGTTGACTGTGTAAGGCAATATTTGTATTATTCCACTGACTGATATATATATATATATATATATATATATATATATATATATATATATATATATATATATATATATATATATATATATATAATATATATATATATATATATATATATATATATATATATATATATATATACATTTATATATATATATATATATATATATATATATATATATATATATATATATATATATAATATATATATATATATAATATATATATATATATATATATATATATATATATATATATATATATATATATATATTTATTTCGGTTAGGTTAGGTTGGTTTAGGCTAGGAAATAGGCTACGTTTGTAAAAATAGCAATAGGTAAAAAAATTAAAGAAATGAATAAAGTATAAATAAATTATAATTTATTTAAAAACAATAAAAATATGAAGAGAAAAAAATAGCTTTAATTTTAGGTAACGTATCTTATCACCGAATGCCTCTGTTCACCTAGCAGTAAATAGGTATCCAGGAGTTGGTTAGGTTAGGTTAGTTTTGGCTAGGAAATAAGCTACGTTTGGAGGGTTAGGTTAGGTTATTTTTGGCTAGGAAATAGGCTAGGTTTGTAGAAATAGGACAGTAATTGTAGGTAGCGTTTCCTATCACCGAATGCCTCTATTCACCTAGCAGTAAATAGGTATCCAGAAGTTAGTTAGTTAGGTTAGTTTAGATAAGGTTAGGTTAGGTTAAATTAGGTTAGGTTAGATTAGGTTAGGTTAGTTATTGCTGGGAAATAGGCTAGGTTTGTAGAAATAAAAATAGGGTTGTAACTGTTGGTAGCAATTCTTATCACCGAATGCCTCTGTTCACCTAGCAGTAAATTGGTATGTAGGAGTTAGTTAGGATAGGTTAGGTTAGGTTAGATTAGGTTAGATTTGTTTTGGCTAGGAAATAGGCTAGGTTTGTAGAAATAGAAAAAGGGCTGTAATTGTTCGTAACGTTTCCTATCACCGAATGCCTCTGTTCACCTAGTAGTAAGTAAGTATCCAGGAGTTAGTTAGGTTAGATTAGTTTAGGCTAGGAAATAGGCTAGGTTTGTAGAAATTGAAATAGGGCTGTAATTGTTGGTAGCGTTTCCTATCACCGAGTGCCTCTGTTCACCTAGCAGTAAGTAAGTATCCAAAAGTTAGTTAGTTTAGGTTAGGTTAGATTAGGTTACGTTAGTTTTGGCTAAGAAATAGGCTAGGTTTGTAGAAAAAGAAATAGGGCTTTAATTGTTGGTAGCGTTTCCTATCACCGAATTCCTCTGTTCACCTAGCAGTAAATAGGTATCCAGGAGTTAGTTAGGTTAGGTTAGGTTAGATTAGGTTAGGTTGGTTTAGGCCTAGGTTTGTAGAAATAGGGCTGTAATTGTTGGTAGTGTTTCCTATGACCGAATGCCTCTGTTCACCTAGCAGTAAATAGGTATCCAGGAGTTAGTTAGGTTAGGTTAGATTGGGTTAGGTTAGTTAAGGCTAGGAAATAGGCTAGGTTTGTAGAAATAAAAAAAGGGTTCTAATTGTTGGTAGAGTTTCCTATTACCGATTGCCTCTGTTTACCTAGCAGTTAATAGGTATCCAAGAGTTAGTTAGGTTAGGTTAGGTTAGGTTAGATTAGCTTAGGTTAGGTTAGATTAGGTTAGATTAGGTTAGGTTAGATTAAATTAGGTTGGTTTAGGCTAGGTTTGTAGAAATGAGGCTGTAATTGTTGGGAGCGTTTCCTATCACCGAATGCCTGTGTTCACCTAGCAGTAAATAGGTATCCAGGAGTTACTAATTAAGCTAGCTACTTGGGGCATGGTGAGTGAGTGAGGGTTAGTTAGTCAGTCACTAGTTGGACCTTGTGGGGTGGTGGGTGTTGGAGACCACTATAAGCCTAACATGTATAAAGTGCCTGTCTGCCTGTCCCCCGACTCAATCATGTTACATGTATTGACTAAATGAAGCCTAAGAGAGCATAGCCAAGGCCTAAGATGAGTTATTTGTCAGCAGCAGCAGCAACTTGTGCGACATCAGTGGCAGCGGCGGCATCCCATCCTTTTCTATTTTGGAGCAACAGTAGTAGTAGTAGTAGTCCATTTGTTGTTGGTTAATTTGACTAAATAGTTGCAATAAGTGCTATCATTAATGGAGAATTGGCTGCTATGTGTGAGTATCCTCCGCCTACCTGCCCGCCCGCCGCAGTTACCATTATCTTGTCTCACTCACTCACATGTGATTAGTTACTACTTGTATACAATAGCAACGGCCATATTACCTACCTATTACCTTGAAAACACTGCGTCTCGTCCCATACATCAGTCAGGTTAAGCACCGTTGACTTTGGTTAGTACTTGGATGGGTGTCCTGCCTGGGAACACCAACTGCTGCTGATGGTATACATATTTGGGCAGTCTCCGTGGGTCAGTGTGTGTGTGTGTGTACAAGAATGTCGCACATGGAAATGTGTACATGCCATTTTAATAATAGTTTACCATCCATGAAGAAAACGTCTACCTATTTCTCATTCCATTGTCTCTCTCTGCCGGCCGGCCTACCTACCTGCTAAAACTTGTCCACTCAATATGCTGTTGAATATCTATCTCCAGTGATCACTTACCCTTAATTCCTACATTATTAACCAAATGATCTCATTAACAAATCTCTACACAAATCAACCACCTACTTTCCTGCTAACATCAATCACAACAACTAATACACTCAACTCAGTCCCAAACACTTTTCTTATTCCTTCCTCAACACCTCGCCCTATATAACCTATCTTACAAAATTAAATTTAAATACCTAACTGCCAACCCATCCCCCATCCCTTCCCCTCCCCTCCCCCCCCCCCCCCTCAACCACACTTCCCTCTGTAGCTCCTCCGGACCCCTCCATACCCCAATGACCCCTCCCAAACCAAAACTCTCCACCCCATACAATAGAGGCCGCCGTACCCCTACCCCTCATACCACCCCCACAATTACCCCACAATCCCCATCCCCTGCCCAACACAGAAAATTGCGGCCACAACGCTATATTTAACCAGCTAAAACTTTCGTTCCTTCGCCCATGTACTATTTATTCTTGAAATAAAACAAGGAAAAACACAAACTGGATTTTCCTTTCGTAGTAAAACATATATTTTACAGAACGAGGCCTAAAATAGCACATATTAGATATTGGGTTAATTGTTTACCATTCACAAACTCTTTTGGAAACACCACACTAATTATTAATTAGTACATACTTTTAAACACACACACACACACACATGTCAGTTAGCCTAAATTCTCCAACATTCATTCATAAAACCGCCTGTCAGGACTGCAACCTCATCAAACAAAGCTGTCAGGTATTTCTAACTGACAACACAAGATAACAACTTCACATATCAATCATTGCAACTGTTGATCAAAAGATACTAACTAACCTTGCTATGAGATATAAATACAAGTGAAAAATTTGATCATGAAGGCAACTCCAGCGTGGCCTAGTCGGATAGAACATATTCTTAATCTGGATAGACCTGCATTCGAGCCTGTCGGAACAGTTGCAAGTACAGGGCACAGATTTC
Organism: Procambarus clarkii; assembly: GCF_040958095.1. NCBI lineage: Eukaryota > Metazoa > Arthropoda > Malacostraca > Decapoda > Cambaridae > Procambarus > Procambarus clarkii. The sequence continues at coordinate 383,541 of NW_027189225.1, read as the reverse complement.
TCTGTGTGTCCCCTCATGTAGGAGCATCAGTTTCGATAGACTCTCTGGATAGCCAAAGAGTGATTGACTGACCCCTTAGAATGTGGGGAAGGGTTGAAGTCCGGGGGCCCACGTAAGGATACCTGGATCCACTGACCTCTGGGAGGTCTTTCAATCCACCTGGATTTCAGGTGGGGAGAAGGGAGGCAATTTGGGTCGACACAAATAGCTTCCTGGACCCAAAACCGCATGAGTACACGGACACGCACACAGACACTCATGGACTCTGACACGAACCAAAGGTTCGTGTCAGATAATAAGGAGCGAGAATAGGTTGGTTAGGTTAGGTTGGTTAGGTTAGGTTGGTTAGGTTGGTTGGTTAGGTTGGTTGGTTAAGTTGGTTGGTTGGTTAGGTTGGTTCGTTAGGTTGGTTAGGTTGGTTGGTTAGGTTGGTTAGGTTGGTTGGTTGGTTAGGTTAGGTTGGTTGGTTAGGTTGGTTGGTTAGGTTAGGTTGGTTGGTTAGGTAGGTTGGTTAGGTTGGCTGGTTAGGATGGTTAGGTTGGTTGGTTAGGCTGGTTGGTTGGTTAGGTTGGTTAGTTAGGCTGGTTGGTTAGGTTAGGTTGGTTAGTTTGGTTGGTTAGGTTTGTTGGTTAGGTTAGATTGCTTAGGTTGGTTGATTAGGTTGGTTGATTTGGTTGGTTGATTTTGTTGGTTGGTTAGGTTAGGTAGCTTAGGTTGGTTGACTAGGTTGGTTAGGTTGGTTGGTTTGGTTGGTTGGTTAGGTGGGTTAGGTTAGGTGGGTTGTTTGGTTAGGTTGGTTGGTTAGGTGGGATAATTAGGTTAGGTTGGTTGGTTAGGTTAGGTTGCTTAGGTTGGTTGATTAGGTTGCTTAGGTTGGTTGATTAGGTTGGTTAGGTTAGGTTGCTTAGGTTGGTTGATTAGGTTGGTTAGGTTGGTTGGTAAGGTTGGTTAGGTTGGTTAGAATTAGAATTTGAGTTTAGAATTTTAGGTTAGAACAAACATAAGTATGGTTTAATAAGCAATTTAGATAATATGTACGCTTAGGTTGGTTAAGTTGGGTTGGTTAGGGTATGTTGGTAAGGTACAGTTAAGGTTGGTTAAGTTGGGTTGGTTAGGGTATGTTGGTAAGGTACAGTTAAGGTTGGTTATTTTGTAGTTGACTGTGTAAGGCAATATTTGTATTATTCCACTGACTGATATATATATATATATATATATATATATATATATATATATATATATATATATATATATATATATATATATATATATATATATATATATATATATATATATATATATATATATATATAATATATATATATATATATATATATATATAATTATATATATATATATATATATATATATATATATATATATATATATATATATATATATATATATATATATATATATATATATATATATATATATATATATATATATATATATATATATATATATTTATTTCGGTTAGGTTAGGTTGGTTTAGGCTAGGAAATAGGCTACGTTTGTAAAAATAGCAATAGGTAAAAAAATTAAAGAAATGAATAAAGTATAAATAAATTATAATTTATTTAAAAACAATAAAAATATGAAGAGAAAAAAATAGCTTTAATTTTAGGTAACGTATCTTATCACCGAATGCCTCTGTTCACCTAGCAGTAAATAGGTATCCAGGAGTTGGTTAGGTTAGGTTAGTTTTGGCTAGGAAATAAGCTACGTTTGGAGGGTTAGGTTAGGTTATTTTTGGCTAGGAAATAGGCTAGGTTTGTAGAAATAGGACAGTAATTGTAGGTAGCGTTTCCTATCACCGAATGCCTCTATTCACCTAGCAGTAAATAGGTATCCAGAAGTTAGTTAGTTAGGTTAGTTTAGATAAGGTTAGGTTAGGTTAAATTAGGTTAGGTTAGATTAGGTTAGGTTAGTTATTGCTGGGAAATAGGCTAGGTTTGTAGAAATAAAAATAGGGTTGTAACTGTTGGTAGCAATTCTTATCACCGAATGCCTCTGTTCACCTAGCAGTAAATTGGTATGTAGGAGTTAGTTAGGATAGGTTAGGTTAGGTTAGATTAGGTTAGATTTGTTTTGGCTAGGAAATAGGCTAGGTTTGTAGAAATAGAAAAAGGGCTGTAATTGTTCGTAACGTTTCCTATCACCGAATGCCTCTGTTCACCTAGTAGTAAGTAAGTATCCAGGAGTTAGTTAGGTTAGATTAGTTTAGGCTAGGAAATAGGCTAGGTTTGTAGAAATTGAAATAGGGCTGTAATTGTTGGTAGCGTTTCCTATCACCGAGTGCCTCTGTTCACCTAGCAGTAAGTAAGTATCCAAAAGTTAGTTAGTTTAGGTTAGGTTAGATTAGGTTACGTTAGTTTTGGCTAAGAAATAGGCTAGGTTTGTAGAAAAAGAAATAGGGCTTTAATTGTTGGTAGCGTTTCCTATCACCGAATTCCTCTGTTCACCTAGCAGTAAATAGGTATCCAGGAGTTAGTTAGGTTAGGTTAGGTTAGATTAGGTTAGGTTGGTTTAGGCCTAGGTTTGTAGAAATAGGGCTGTAATTGTTGGTAGTGTTTCCTATGACCGAATGCCTCTGTTCACCTAGCAGTAAATAGGTATCCAGGAGTTAGTTAGGTTAGGTTAGATTGGGTTAGGTTAGTTAAGGCTAGGAAATAGGCTAGGTTTGTAGAAAAAAAAAAGGGTTCTAATTGTTGGTAGAGTTTCCTATTACCGATTGCCTCTGTTTACCTAGCAGTTAATAGGTATCCAAGAGTTAGTTAGGTTAGGTTAGGTTAGGTTAGATTAGCTTAGGTTAGGTTAGATTAGGTTAGATTAGGTTAGGTTAGATTAAATTAGGTTGGTTTAGGCTAGGTTTGTAGAAATGAGGCTGTAATTGTTGGGAGCGTTTCCTATCACCGAATGCCTGTGTTCACCTAGCAGTAAATAGGTATCCAGGAGTTACTAATTAAGCTAGCTACTTGGGGCATGGTGAGTGAGTGAGGGTTAGTTAGTCAGTCACTAGTTGGACCTTGTGGGGTGGTGGGTGTTGGAGACCACTATAAGCCTAACATGTATAAAGTGCCTGTCTGCCTGTCCCCCGACTCAATCATGTTACATGTATTGACTAAATGAAGCCTAAGAGAGCATAGCCAAGGCCTAAGATGAGTTATTTGTCAGCAGCAGCAGCAACTTGTGCGACATCAGTGGCAGCGGCGGCATCCCATCCTTTTCTATTTTGGAGCAACAGTAGTAGTAGTAGTAGTCCATTTGTTGTTGGTTAATTTGACTAAATAGTTGCAATAAGTGCTATCATTAATGGAGAATTGGCTGCTATGTGTGAGTATCCTCCGCCTACCTGCCCGCCCGCCGCAGTTACCATTATCTTGTCTCACTCACTCACATGTGATTAGTTACTACTTGTATACAATAGCAACGGCCATATTACCTACCTATTACCTTGAAAACACTGCGTCTCGTCCCATACATCAGTCAGGTTAAGCACCGTTGACTTTGGTTAGTACTTGGATGGGTGTCCTGCCTGGGAACACCAACTGCTGCTGATGGTATACATATTTGGGCAGTCTCCGTGGGTCAGTGTGTGTGTGTGTGTACAAGAATGTCGCACATGGAAATGTGTACATGCCATTTTAATAATAGTTTACCATCCATGAAGAAAACGTCTACCTATTTCTCATTCCATTGTCTCTCTCTGCCGGCCGGCCTACCTACCTGCTAAAACTTGTCCACTCAATATGCTGTTGAATATCTATCTCCAGTGATCACTTACCCTTAATTCCTACATTATTAACCAAATGATCTCATTAACAAATCTCTACACAAATCAACCACCTACTTTCCTGCTAACATCAATCACAACAACTAATACACTCAACTCAGTCCCAAACACTTTTCTTATTCCTTCCTCAACACCTCGCCCTATATAACCTATCTTACAAAATTAAATTTAAATACCTAACTGCCAACCCATCCCCCATCCCTTCCCCTCCCCTCCCCTCCCCCCCCCCCCCTCAACCACACTTCCCTCTGTAGCTCCTCCGGACCCCTCCATACCCCAATGACCCCTCCCAAACCAAAACTCTCCACCCCATACAATAGAGGCCGCCGTACCCCTACCCCTCATACCACCCCCACAATTACCCCACAATCCCCATCCCCTGCCCAACACAGAAAATTGCGGCCACAACGCTATATTTAACCAGCTAAAACTTTCGTTCCTTCGCCCATGTACTATTTATTCTTGAAATAAAACAAGGAAAAACACAAACTGGATTTTCCTTTCGTAGTAAAACATATATTTTACAGAACGAGGCCTAAAATAGCACATATTAGATATTGGGTTAATTGTTTACCATTCACAAACTCTTTTGGAAACACCACACTAATTATTAATTAGTACATACTTTTAAACACACACACACACACACATGTCAGTTAGCCTAAATTCTCCAACATTCATTCATAAAACCGCCTGTCAGGACTGCAACCTCATCAAACAAAGCTGTCAGGTATTTCTAACTGACAACACAAGATAACAACTTCACATATCAATCATTGCAACTGTTGATCAAAAGATACTAACTAACCTTGCTATGAGATATAAATACAAGTGAAAAATTTGATCATGAAGGCAACTCCAGCGTGGCCTAGTCGGATAGAACATATTCTTAATCTGGATAGACCTGCATTCGAGCCTGTCGGAACAGTTGCAAGTACAGGGCACAGATTTCTCTGTGTGTCCCCTCATGTAGGAGCATCAGTTTCGATAGACTCTCTGGATAGCCAAAGAGTGATTGACTGACCCCTTAGAATGTGGGGAAGGGTTGAAGTCCGGGGGCCCACGTAAGGATACCTGGATCCACTGACCTCTGGGAGGTCTTTCAATCCACCTGGATTTCAGGTGGGGAGAAGGGAGGCAATTTGGGTCGACACAAATAGCTTCCTGGACCCAAAACCGCATGAGTACACGGACACGCACACAGACACTCATGGACTCTGACACGAACCAAAGGTTCGTGTCAGATAATAAGGAGCGAGAATAGGTTGGTTAGGTTAGGTTGGTTAGGTTAGGTTGGTTAGGTTGGTTGGTTAGGTTGGTTGGTTAAGTTGGTTGGTTGGTTAGGTTGGTTCGTTAGGTTGGTTAGGTTGGTTGGTTAGGTTGGTTAGGTTGGTTGGTTGGTTAGGTTAGGTTGGTTGGTTAGGTTGGTTGGTTAGGTTAGGTTGGTTGGTTAGGTAGGTTGGTTAGGTTGGCTGGTTAGGATGGTTAGGTTGGTTGGTTAGGCTGGTTGGTTGGTTAGGTTGGTTAGTTAGGCTGGTTGGTTAGGTTAGGTTGGTTAGTTTGGTTGGTTAGGTTTGTTGGTTAGGTTAGATTGCTTAGGTTGGTTGATTAGGTTGGTTGATTTGGTTGGTTGATTTTGTTGGTTGGTTAGGTTAGGTAGCTTAGGTTGGTTGACTAGGTTGGTTAGGTTGGTTGGTTTGGTTGGTTGGTTAGGTGGGTTAGGTTAGGTGGGTTGTTTGGTTAGGTTGGTTGGTTAGGTGGGATAATTAGGTTAGGTTGGTTGGTTAGGTTAGGTTGCTTAGGTTGGTTGATTAGGTTGCTTAGGTTGGTTGATTAGGTTGGTTAGGTTAGGTTGCTTAGGTTGGTTGATTAGGTTGGTTAGGTTGGTTGGTAAGGTTGGTTAGGTTGGTTAGAATTAGAATTTGAGTTTAGAATTTTAGGTTAGAACAAACATAAGTATGGTTTAATAAGCAATTTAGATAATATGTACGCTTAGGTTGGTTAAGTTGGGTTGGTTAGGGTATGTTGGTAAGGTACAGTTAAGGTTGGTTAAGTTGGGTTGGTTAGGGTATGTTGGTAAGGTACAGTTAAGGTTGGTTATTTTGTAGTTGACTGTGTAAGGCAATATTTGTATTATTCCACTGACTGATATATATATATATATATATATATATATATATATATATATATATATATATATATATATATATATATATATATATAATATATATATATATATATATATATATATATATATATATATATATATATATATATATATATATATACATTTATATATATATATATATATATATATATATATATATATAATATATATATATATTATATATATATATATATATATATATATATTATATATATATATATATATATATATATTATTTCGGTTAGGTTAGGTTGGTTTAGGCTAGGAAATAGGCTACGTTTGTAAAAATAGCAATAGGTAAAAAAATTAAAGAAATGAATAAAGTATAAATAAATTATAATTTATTTAAAAACAATAAAAATATGAAGAGAAAAAAATAGCTTTAATTTTAGGTAACGTATCTTATCACCGAATGCCTCTGTTCACCTAGCAGTAAATAGGTATCCAGGAGTTGGTTAGGTTAGGTTAGTTTTGGCTAGGAAATAAGCTACGTTTGGAGGGTTAGGTTAGGTTATTTTTGGCTAGGAAATAGGCTAGGTTTGTAGAAATAGGACAGTAATTGTAGGTAGCGTTTCCTATCACCGAATGCCTCTATTCACCTAGCAGTAAATAGGTATCCAGAAGTTAGTTAGTTAGGTTAGTTTAGATAAGGTTAGGTTAGGTTAAATTAGGTTAGGTTAGATTAGGTTAGGTTAGTTATTGCTGGGAAATAGGCTAGGTTTGTAGAAATAAAAATAGGGTTGTAACTGTTGGTAGCAATTCTTATCACCGAATGCCTCTGTTCACCTAGCAGTAAATTGGTATGTAGGAGTTAGTTAGGATAGGTTAGGTTAGGTTAGATTAGGTTAGATTTGTTTTGGCTAGGAAATAGGCTAGGTTTGTAGAAATAGAAAAAGGGCTGTAATTGTTCGTAACGTTTCCTATCACCGAATGCCTCTGTTCACCTAGTAGTAAGTAAGTATCCAGGAGTTAGTTAGGTTAGATTAGTTTAGGCTAGGAAATAGGCTAGGTTTGTAGAAATTGAAATAGGGCTGTAATTGTTGGTAGCGTTTCCTATCACCGAGTGCCTCTGTTCACCTAGCAGTAAGTAAGTATCCAAAAGTTAGTTAGTTTAGGTTAGGTTAGATTAGGTTACGTTAGTTTTGGCTAAGAAATAGGCTAGGTTTGTAGAAAAAGAAATAGGGCTTTAATTGTTGGTAGCGTTTCCTATCACCGAATTCCTCTGTTCACCTAGCAGTAAATAGGTATCCAGGAGTTAGTTAGGTTAGGTTAGGTTAGATTAGGTTAGGTTGGTTTAGGCCTAGGTTTGTAGAAATAGGGCTGTAATTGTTGGTAGTGTTTCCTATGACCGAATGCCTCTGTTCACCTAGCAGTAAATAGGTATCCAGGAGTTAGTTAGGTTAGGTTAGATTGGGTTAGGTTAGTTAAGGCTAGGAAATAGGCTAGGTTTGTAGAAATAAAAAAAGGGTTCTAATTGTTGGTAGAGTTTCCTATTACCGATTGCCTCTGTTTACCTAGCAGTTAATAGGTATCCAAGAGTTAGTTAGGTTAGGTTAGGTTAGGTTAGATTAGCTTAGGTTAGGTTAGATTAGGTTAGATTAGGTTAGGTTAGATTAAATTAGGTTGGTTTAGGCTAGGTTTGTAGAAATGAGGCTGTAATTGTTGGGAGCGTTTCCTATCACCGAATGCCTGTGTTCACCTAGCAGTAAATAGGTATCCAGGAGTTACTAATTAAGCTAGCTACTTGGGGCATGGTGAGTGAGTGAGGGTTAGTTAGTCAGTCACTAGTTGGACCTTGTGGGGTGGTGGGTGTTGGAGACCACTATAAGCCTAACATGTATAAAGTGCCTGTCTGCCTGTCCCCCGACTCAATCATGTTACATGTATTGACTAAATGAAGCCTAAGAGAGCATAGCCAAGGCCTAAGATGAGTTATTTGTCAGCAGCAGCAGCAACTTGTGCGACATCAGTGGCAGCGGCGGCATCCCATCCTTTTCTATTTTGGAGCAACAGTAGTAGTAGTAGTAGTCCATTTGTTGTTGGTTAATTTGACTAAATAGTTGCAATAAGTGCTATCATTAATGGAGAATTGGCTGCTATGTGTGAGTATCCTCCGCCTACCTGCCCGCCCGCCGCAGTTACCATTATCTTGTCTCACTCACTCACATGTGATTAGTTACTACTTGTATACAATAGCAACGGCCATATTACCTACCTATTACCTTGAAAACACTGCGTCTCGTCCCATACATCAGTCAGGTTAAGCACCGTTGACTTTGGTTAGTACTTGGATGGGTGTCCTGCCTGGGAACACCAACTGCTGCTGATGGTATACATATTTGGGCAGTCTCCGTGGGTCAGTGTGTGTGTGTGTGTACAAGAATGTCGCACATGGAAATGTGTACATGCCATTTTAATAATAGTTTACCATCCATGAAGAAAACGTCTACCTATTTCTCATTCCATTGTCTCTCTCTGCCGGCCGGCCTACCTACCTGCTAAAACTTGTCCACTCAATATGCTGTTGAATATCTATCTCCAGTGATCACTTACCCTTAATTCCTACATTATTAACCAAATGATCTCATTAACAAATCTCTACACAAATCAACCACCTACTTTCCTGCTAACATCAATCACAACAACTAATACACTCAACTCAGTCCCAAACACTTTTCTTATTCCTTCCTCAACACCTCGCCCTATATAACCTATCTTACAAAATTAAATTTAAATACCTAACTGCCAACCCATCCCCCATCCCTTCCCCTCCCCTCCCCTCCCCCCCCCTCAACCACACTTCCCTCTGTAGCTCCTCCGGACCCCTCCATACCCCAATGACCCCTCCCAAACCAAAACTCTCCACCCCATACAATAGAGGCCGCCGTACCCCTACCCCTCATACCACCCCCACAATTACCCCACAATCCCCATCCCCTGCCCAACACAGAAAATTGCGGCCACAACGCTATATTTAACCAGCTAAAACTTTCGTTCCTTCGCCCATGTACTATTTATTCTTGAAATAAAACAAGGAAAAACACAAACTGGATTTTCCTTTCGTAGTAAAACATATATTTTACAGAACGAGGCCTAAAATAGCACATATTAGATATTGGGTTAATTGTTTACCATTCACAAACTCTTTTGGAAACACCACACTAATTATTAATTAGTACATACTTTTAAACACACACACACACACACATGTCAGTTAGCCTAAATTCTCCAACATTCATTCATAAAACCGCCTGTCAGGACTGCAACCTCATCAAACAAAGCTGTCAGGTATTTCTAACTGACAACACAAGATAACAACTTCACATATCAATCATTGCAACTGTTGATCAAAAGATACTAACTAACCTTGCTATGAGATATAAATACAAGTGAAAAATTTGATCATGAAGGCAACTCCAGCGTGGCCTAGTCGGATAGAACATATTCTTAATCTGGATAGACCTGCATTCGAGCCTGTCGGAACAGTTGCAAGTACAGGGCACAGATTTCTCTGTGTGTCCCCTCATGTAGGAGCATCAGTTTCGATAGACTCTCTGGATAGCCAAAGAGTGATTGACTGACCCCTTAGAATGTGGGGAAGGGTTGAAGTCCGGGGGCCCACGTAAGGATACCTGGATCCACTGACCTCTGGGAGGTCTTTCAATCCACCTGGATTTCAGGTGGGGAGAAGGGAGGCAATTTGGGTCGACACAAATAGCTTCCTGGACCCAAAACCGCATGAGTACACGGACACGCACACAGACACTCATGGACTCTGACACGAACCAAAGGTTCGTGTCAGATAATAAGGAGCGAGAATAGGTTGGTTAGGTTAGGTTGGTTAGGTTAGGTTGGTTAGGTTGGTTGGTTAGGTTGGTTGGTTAAGTTGGTTGGTTGGTTAGGTTGGTTCGTTAGGTTGGTTAGGTTGGTTGGTTAGGTTGGTTAGGTTGGTTGGTTGGTTAGGTTAGGTTGGTTGGTTAGGTTGGTTGGTTAGGTTAGGTTGGTTGGTTAGGTAGGTTGGTTAGGTTGGCTGGTTAGGATGGTTAGGTTGGTTGGTTAGGCTGGTTGGTTGGTTAGGTTGGTTAGTTAGGCTGGTTGGTTAGGTTAGGTTGGTTAGTTTGGTTGGTTAGGTTTGTTGGTTAGGTTAGATTGCTTAGGTTGGTTGATTAGGTTGGTTGATTTGGTTGGTTGATTTTGTTGGTTGGTTAGGTTAGGTAGCTTAGGTTGGTTGACTAGGTTGGTTAGGTTGGTTGGTTTGGTTGGTTGGTTAGGTGGGTTAGGTTAGGTGGGTTGTTTGGTTAGGTTGGTTGGTTAGGTGGGATAATTAGGTTAGGTTGGTTGGTTAGGTTAGGTTGCTTAGGTTGGTTGATTAGGTTGCTTAGGTTGGTTGATTAGGTTGGTTAGGTTAGGTTGCTTAGGTTGGTTGATTAGGTTGGTTAGGTTGGTTGGTAAGGTTGGTTAGGTTGGTTAGAATTAGAATTTGAGTTTAGAATTTTAGGTTAGAACAAACATAAGTATGGTTTAATAAGCAATTTAGATAATATGTACGCTTAGGTTGGTTAAGTTGGGTTGGTTAGGGTATGTTGGTAAGGTACAGTTAAGGTTGGTTAAGTTGGGTTGGTTAGGGTATGTTGGTAAGGTACAGTTAAGGTTGGTTATTTTGTAGTTGACTGTGTAAGGCAATATTTGTATTATTCCACTGACTGATATATATATATATATATATATATATATATAATATATATATATATATATATATATATTATATATATATATATATATATATATATATATATATATATATATAATATAATA
>NW_027189225.1:367100-372263 GCF_040958095.1 Procambarus clarkii | reverse complement strand
AAAACGAGAAACAAAGTAAACGGGAAATATTGCCTAAAGCATAGAAACAAAGAAAACGGGAAATATTGCCTAAAGCATCAATATGACAGAAACAAAGAAAAACGAGAAACAAAGAAAACGGGAAATATTGCCTAAAGCATAGAAACAAAGAAAACGGGAAATATTGCCTAAAGCATCAATATTTGGTTTAAATCACATAAGGGAAAGTTTAATGACAAACGTCCAAATAATGCCAAATTCGATGATTTTAAGTTTAAAACAAAATACTAGATAACTTGCTAAAAGTTATCGACCGTAGCTTCGAGACGAGTTTCGTGTTATTTAGATAATTAAAAAGCATATGAAAATGACGTTTCCAATACAAATGATAAAAATAACAATTTCTTCAACAGTTTTTACTATAGAGTTTCTGATATTAAACTATATGCAATAAAAATTGGATTTCTCCCCTCATCAATCACTGTATTAACGAAGTACAAATAATTAAATCATCAAGCGGATCTTCGTGCAATTAGATCATTAAAGAAGCATATGAAAATGACTTTTCTAATACAAATGATAAAAATAACAGTGTTTTCAATATAATTTTTCTATAGAGTTCATGATTTTAAGCTTATACTACTTAAAGGAGATGTACACGTAAAACCAGCATTAATCCGGCTAAAACGTCGATATATGCAATAAAAATTGGATTTCTCTCCTTATCAATATCTTACTCTCTGTCTTAACGAAATACATATAGGTAAATCATCAAGCACAGCTTCATGGTTTCTAGATCGCATATCTAGGAAGCATATGAAAATGACGTTTCCAATACAAATGATGAAAATATCTATGTGAAATCTATAGAGTTTACTATGGAGTTCATGATTTTAAGTTTTTATTATAAAGTCAAAATATTACTAAACTATATGGGTTTTTAGTACAAAACAGAAACAAAGTAAACGGGAAATATTGCCTAAAGCATAGAAACAAAGAAAACGGGAAATATTGCCTAAAGCATCAATATGACAGAAACAAAGAAAAACGAGAAACAAAGAAAACGGGAAATATTGCCTAAAGCATAGAAACAAAGAAAACGGGAAATATTGCCTAAAGCATCAATATGACAGAAACAAAGAAAAACGAGAAACAAAGAAAACGGGAAATATTGCCTAAAGCATAGAAACAAAGAAAACGGGAAATATTGCCTAAAGCATCAATATGACAGAAACAAAGAAAAACGAGAAACAAAGAAAACGGGAAATATTGCCTAAAGCATAGAAACAAAGAAAACGGGAAATATTGCCTAAAGCATAGAAACAAAGAAAACGGGAAATATTGCCTAAAGCATCAATATGACAGAAACCAAAGAAAAACGAGAAACAAGAAAACGAGAAATATTGCCCTAAAGCATAGAAACAAAGAAAACGGGAAATATTGCCTAAAGCATCAAGTATGACAGAACAAAGAAAAACGAGAAACAAAGAAACGGGAAATATTGCCCTAAAGCATAGAAACAAAGAAAACGGGAAATATTGCCTAAAGCATCAATATTTGGTTTTAAATCACATAAGGGAAAGTTTAAATGACAAAACGTCCAAATATTGCCAAATTCGATGATTTTAAGTTTAAAACAAAATACTAGATAACTTGCTAAAAGTTATCGACGTAGCTTCGAGACGAGTTTCGTGTTATTTAGATAATTAAAAAGCATATGAAAATGACGTTTCCAATACAAATGATAAAAATAACAATTTTCTTCAACAGTTTTTACTATAGAGTTTCTGATATTAAACTATCTGAGCCGCGATCCGCTCCGAGGACATTATCAGGTGGGGAGTTTGGACTGGGGCGGTACATCTGTCAAATGATAAACGCAGGTGTCCTAAGGCCAGCTCAGCGTGGACAGAAACCTCGCGTAAAGCAAAAGGGCAAATGCTGGCTTGATCCTGATTTTCAGTACGAATACGGACTGCGAAGCAAGGCCTATCGATCCCTTTTGACTTTAGGAGTTTTAAACAAGAGGTGTCAGAAAGTTACCACAGGGATAACTGGCTTGTGGCGGCCAAGCGTTCATAGCGACGTCGCTTTTTGATCCTTCGATGTCGGCTCTTCCTATCATTGTGAAGCAGAATTCACCAAGCGTTGGATTGTTCCACCCACCAATAGGGAACGTGAGCTGGGTTTAGACCGTCGTGTAACTTAGTAACTAAGTTTTAGTTAGTTAGGGAGCCGGTCGGTCGAGCGGACAGCACGCTGGACTTGTGATCTGTGGTCCAGGTGTCGATTCTGGGCGCCGCGAGGAACAATGGGCAGAGTTTCTTTCACCCTATGCTCCTGTTACCTAACAGTAAATAGGTACCTGGGTGTAGCCAGTTGTCACGGGCTGCTTCCTGGGGGTGGAGGCCCTGGTCGAGGACTGGGCCGCGGGGACACTAAAGCCCCGAAATCATCTCAAGTAACCTTCATGATAACCTACCCTACTGTAAACTGTGTCGTTGCGACAGCAGTCCTGCTCAGTACGAGAGGAACGGCAGGTCCGGACAAATGGTTCCGTTCTTGGTCGATCGGCCAGTGGAGCGAGGCTACGTCCTTGGGATTATGCCTGAAAGCCTCTAAGGCAGAATCCCGGCTGGAGATTCGATCCTTCGGTATCGAGCGGAGCATCGTGTTATTTGATCATTAAAAAACATAAAAAATGACGTTTCCAATATAAATGATAAAAATTACTTTGATTTCAATAGAATTTCGTGTAGAGTTCATGATTATAAGGTAATATTACTTACAGGAGCTGTACATGTAAAACAGCTCTAGTACGGCTGAAACGTCGATATATGAAATAGAAGCATATGAAAATGACTTTTCTAATAAAAATGATAAAAATAACAGTGTTTTCAATATAATTTTCTATAGAGTTCATGATTTTAAGCTTATACTACTTAAAGGAGATGTACACGTAAAACCAGCTTTAATCCGGCCTAAAACGTCGATATATGCAATAAAAATTGGATTTCTCTCCTTATCAATATCTTACTCTCTGTCTTAACGAAATACATATAGGTAAATCATCAAGCACAGCTTCATGGTTTCTAGATCATTAAGGAAGCATATGAAAATGACGTTTCCAATACAAATGATGAAAATATCTATGTGAAATCTATAGAGTTTTCTATGGAGTTCATGATTTTAAGTTTTTATTATAAGTCAAAATATTACTAAATTATATGGGTTTTTAGTACAAAACAGAAACAAAGAAAACGGGAAATATTGCCTAAAGCATAGAAACAAAGAAAACGGGAAATATTGCCTAAAGCATCAATATTTGGTTTAAATCACATAAGGGAAAGTTAAATGACAAACGTCCATATATTGCCAAATTCGATGATTTTAAGTTTAAAACAAAATACTAGATAACTTGCTAAAAGTTATCGACCGTAGCTTCGAGACGAGTTTCGTGTTATTTAGATAATTAAAAAGCATATGAAAATGACGTTTCCAATACAAATGATAAAAATAACAATTTCTTCAACAGTTTTTACTATAGAGTTTCTGATATTAAACTATGCAATAAAAATTGGATTTCTCCCCCTCATCAATCACTGTATTAACGAAGTACAAATAAATCATCAAGCGGAGCTTCGTGTAATTAGATCATTAAAGAAGCATATGAAAATTACTTTTCTAATACAAATGATAAAAATAACAGTGTTTTCAATATAATTTTTCTATAGAGTTCATGATTTTAAGCTTATACTACTTAAAGGAGATGTACACGTAAAACCAGCTTTAATCCGGCTAAAACGTCGATATATGCAATAAAAATTGGATTTCTCTCCTTATCAATATCTTACTCTCTGTCTTATACATATAGGTAAATCATCAAGCACAGCTTCATGGTTTCTAGATCATTAAGGAAGCATATGAAAATGACGTTTTCAATACAAATGATGAAAATATCTATGTGAAATCTATAGAGTTTACTATGGAGTTCATGATTTTAAGTTTTTATTATAAAGTCAAAATATTACTAAACTATATGGGTTTTTAGTACAAAACAGAAACAAAGAAAACGGGAAATATTGCCTAAAGCATAGAAACAAAGAAAACGGGAAATATTGCCTAAAGCATCAATATGACAGAAACAAAGAAAAACGAGAAACAAAGAAAACGGGAACTATTGCCTAAAGCATAGAAACAAGAAAACGGGAAATATTGCCTAAAGCATCAATATGACAGAAACAAAGAAAAACGAGAAACAAAGAAAACGGGAAATATTGCCTAAAGCATAGAAACAAAGAAAACGGGAAATATTGCCTAAAGCATCAATATGACAGAAACAAAGAAAAACGAGAAACAAAGAAACGGGAAATATTGCCTAAAGCATAGAAACAAAGAAAACCGGGAAATATTGCCTAAAGCATCAATATTTGGTTTAAAATCACATAAGGGAAAGTTTAATGACAAACGTCCAAATAATGCCAAATTCGATGATTTTAAGTTTAAAACAAAATACTAGATAACTTGCTAAAAGTTATCGACCGTAGCTTCGAGACGAGTTTCGTGTTATTTAGATAATTAAAAAGCATATGAAAATGACGTTTCCAATACAAATGATAAAAATAACAATTTCTTCAACAGTTTTTACTATAGAGTTTCTGATATTAAACTATATGCAATAAAAATTGGATTTCTCCCCTCATCAATCACTGTATGAACGAAGTACAAATAATTAAATCATCAAGCGGAGCTTCGTGTAATTAGATCATTAAAGAAGCATATGAAAATGACTTTTCTAATACAAATGATAAAAATAACAGTGTTTTCAATATAATTTTTCTATAGAGTTCATGATTTTAAGCTTATACTACTTAAAGGAGATGTACACGTAAAACCAGCTTTAATCCGGCTAAAACGTCGATATATGCAATAAAAATTGGATTTCTCTCCTTATCAATATCTTACTCTCTGTCTTATACATATAGGTAAATCATCAAGCACAGCTTCATGGTTTCTAGATCATTAAGGAAGCATATGAAAATGACGTTTTCAATACAAATGATGAAAATATCTATGTGAAATCTATAGAGTTTACTATGGAGTTCATGATTTTAAGTTTTTATTATAAAGTCAAAATATTACTAAACTATATGGGTTTTTAGTACAAAACAGAAACAAAGAAAA
>NW_027189225.1:357100-362100 GCF_040958095.1 Procambarus clarkii | reverse complement strand
AATCATCAATCACTGTATTAACGAAGTACAAATAAATCATCAAGCGGAGCTTCGTGTAATTAGATCATTAAAGAAGCATATGAAAATGACTTTTCTAATACAAATGATAAAAATAACAGTGTTTTCAATATAATTTTCTATAGAGTTCATGATTTTAAGCTTATACTACTTAAAGGAGATGTACACGTAAAACCAGCTTTAATCCGGCTAAAACGTCGATATATGCAATAAAAATTGGATTTCTCTCCTTATCAATATCTTACTCTCTGTCTTATACATATAGGTAAATCATCAAGCACAGCTTCATGGTTTCTAGATCATTAAGGAAGCATATGAAAATGACGTTTTCAATACAAATGATGAAAATATCTATGTGAAATCTATAGAGTTTACTATGGAGTTCATGATTTTAAGTTTTTATTATAAAGTCAAAATATTACTAAACTATATGGGTTTTTAGTACAAAACAGAAACAAAGAAAACGGGAAATATTGCCTAAAGCATAGAAACAAAGAAAACGGGAAATATTGCCTAAAGCATCAATATGACAGAAACAAAGAAAAACGAGAAACAAAGAAAACGGGAAATATTGCCTAAAGCATAGAAACAAAGAAAACGGGAAATATTGCCTAAAGCATCAATATGACAGAAACAAAGAAAAACGAGAAACAAAGAAAACGGGAAATATTGCCTAAAGAATAGAAACAAAGAAAACGGGAAATATTGCCTAAAGCATCAATATGACAGAAACAAAGAAAAACGAGAAACAAAGAAAACGGGAAATATTGCCTAAAGCATAGAAACAAAGAAAACGGGAAATATTGCCTAAAGCATCAATATGACAGAAACAAAGAAAAACGAGAAACAAAGAAAACGGGAAATATTGCCTAAAGCATAGAAACAAAGAAAACGGGAAATATTGCCTAAAGCATCAATATTTGGTTTAAATCACATAAGGGAAAGTTAAATGACAAACGTCCAAATAATGCCAAATTCGATGATTTTAAGTTTAAAACAAAATACTAGATAACTTGCTAAAAGTTATCGACCGTAGCTTCGAGACGAGTTTCGTGTTATTTAGATAATTAAAAAGCATATGAAAAATGACGTTTCCAATACAAATGATAAAAATAACAATTTCTTCAACAGTTTTTACTATAGAGTTTCTGATATTAAACTATATGCAATAAAAATTGGATTTCTCCCCTCATCAATCACTGTATTAACGAAGTACAAATAAATCATCAAGCGGAGCTTCGTGTAATTAGATCATTAAAGAAGCATATGAAAATGACTTTTCTAATACAAATGATAAAAATAACAGTGTTTTCAATATAATTTTCTATAGAGTTCATGATTTTAAGCTTATACTACTTAAAGGAGATGTACACGTAAAACCAGCTTTAATCCGGCTAAAACGTCGATATATGCAATAAAAATTGGATTTCTCTCCTTATCAATATCTTACTCTCTGTCTTATACATATAGGTAAATCATCAAGCACAGCTTCATGGTTTCTAGATCATTAAGGAAGCATATGAAAATGACGTTTTCAATACAAATGATGAAAATATCTATGTGAAATCTATAGAGTTTACTATGGAGTTCATGATTTTAAGTTTTTATTATCAAGTCAAAATATTACTAAACTATATGGGTTTTTAGTACAAAACAGAAACAAAGAAAACGGGAAATATTGCCTAAAGCATAGAAACAAAGAAAACGGGAAATATTGCCTAAAGCATCAATATGACAGAAACAAAGAAAAACGAGAAACAAAGAAAACGGGAATATTGCCTAAAGCATAGAAACAAAGAAAACGGGAAATATTGCCTAAAGCAGCAATATGACAGAAACAAAGAAAAACGAGAAACAAAGAAAACGGGAAATATTGCCTAAAGCATAGAAACAAAGAAAACGGGAAATATTGCCTAAAGGCATCAATATGACAGAACAAAGAAAAACGAGAAACAAAGAAAACGGGAAATATTGCCTAAAGCATAGAAACAAAGAAAACGGGAAATATTGCCTAAAGCATCAATATGACAGAAACAAAGAAAAACGAGAAACAAAGAAAAACGGGAAATATTGCCTAAAGCATAGAAACAAAGAAAACGGGAAATATTGCCTAAAGCATCAATATGACAGAAACAAAGAAAAACGAGAAACAAAGAAAACGGGAAATATTGCCTAAAGCATAGAAACAAAGAAAACGGGAAATATTGCCTAAAGCATCAATATTTGGTTTAAATCACATAAGGGAAAGTTAAAAGACAAACGTCCAAATATTGCCAAATTCGATGATTTTAAGCTTAAAACAAAATACTAGATAACTTGCTAAAAGTTATCGACCGTAGCTTCGAGACGAGTTTCGTGTTATTTAGATAATTAAAAAGCATATGAAAATGACGTTTCCAATACAAATGATATAAATAACAATTTTTCAACAGTTTTTACTATAGAGTTTCTGATATTAAACTATCTGAGCCGCGATCCGCTCCGAGGGACATTATCAGGTGGGGAGTTTGACTGGGCCGGTACATCTGTCAAATGATAACGGCAGGTGTCCTAAGGCCAGCTCAGCGTGGACAGAAACCTCGCGTTGAGCAAAAGGGCAAATGCTGGCTTGATCCTGATTTTCAGTACGAATACGGACTGCGAAAGCAAGGCCTATCGATCCTTTTGACTTTAGGAGTTTTAAAAACAAGAGGTGTCAGAAAAGTTACCACAGGGATAACTGGCTTGTGGCGGGCCAAGCGTTCATAGCGACGTCGCTTTTTGATCCTTCGATGTCGGCTCTTCCTATCATTGTGAAGCAGAATTCACCAAGCGTTGGATTGTTCACCCACCAATAGGGAACGTGAGCTGGGTTTAGACCGTCGTGTAACTTAGTAACTAAGTTTTAGTTAGTTAGGGAGCTGGTCGGTCGAGCGGACAGCACGCTGGACTTGTGATCCTGTGGTCCAGGGTTCGATTCTGGGCGCCGGCGAGGAACAATGGGCAGAGTTTCTTTCACCCTATGCTCCTGTTACCTAGCAGTAAAATAGGTACCTAGGTGTTAGCCAGTTGTCACGGGCTGCTTCCTAGGGGTGGAGGCCTGGTCGAGGACCGGGCCGCGGGGACACTAAAGCCCCGAAATCATCTCAAGATAACCTCATGATAACCTACCCTACTGTTAAACTGTGTCGTTGCGACAGCAGTCCTGCTCAGTACGAGAGGAACGGCAGGTCCGGACAAATGGTTCCGTTCTTGGTCGATCGGCCAGTGGAGCGAGGCTACGTCCGTGGGATTATGCCTGAAAGCCTCTAAGGCAGAATCCCGGCTGGAGATTCGATCCTTCGTTATCGAGCGGAGCATCGTGTTATTTTGATCATTAAAAAACATAAAAAAATGACGTTTCCAATATAAATGATAAAAATTACTTTGATTTCAATAGAATTTCGTGTAGAGTTCATGATTATAAGGTAATATTACTTACAGGAGCTGTACATGTAAAACAGCTCTAGTACGGCTGAAACGTCGATATATGCAATAAAAATTGGATTTCTCCCCTCATCAATCACTGTATTAACGAAGTACAAATAATTAAATCATCAAGCGGAGCTTCGTGTAATTAGATCATTAAAGAAGCATATGAAAAATGACTTTTCTAATACAAATGATAAAAATAACAGTGTTTTCAATATAATTTTCTATAGAGTTCATGATTTTAAGCTTATACTACTTAAAGGAGATGTACACGTAAAACCAGCTTTAATCCAGCTAAAACGTCGATATATGCAATAAAAATTGGATTTCTCTCTCCTTATCAATATCTTACTCTCTGTCTTATACATATAGGTAAATCATCAAGCACAGCTTCATGGTTTCTAGATCGCATATCTAGGAAGCATATGAAAATGACGTTTCCAATACAAATGATGAAAATATCTATGTGAAATCTATAGAGTTTTCTATGGAGTTCATGATTTTAAGTTTTTATTATAAAGTCAAAATATTACTAAACTATATGGGTTTTTAGTACAAAACAGAAACAAAGAAAACGGGAAATATTGCCTAAAGCATAGAAACAAAGAAAACGGGAAATATTTGGCCCTAAAGCATCAATATGACAGAAACAAAGAAAAACGAGAAACAAATAAACGGGAAATATTGCCTAAGCATAGAAACAAAGAAAACGGGAAATATTGCCCTAAAGCATCAATATGACAGAAACAAAGAAAAACGAGAAACAAAGAAAACGGGAAATATTGCCTAAAGCATAGAAACAAAGAAAACGGGAAATATTGCCTAAAGCATCAATATGACAGAAACAAAGAAAAACGAGAAGAAACAAAGAAACAGGACAATATGCCTAAAGCATAGAAACAAAGAAAACGGGAAATATTGCCTAAAGCATCAATATGACAGAAACAAAGAAAACGAGAAACAAAGAAAACGGGAAATATTGCCTAAAGCATAGAAACAAAGAAAACGGGAAATATTGCCTAAAGGCATCAATATGACAGAAACAAAGAAAAACGAGAAACAAAGAAAACGGGAAATATTGCCTAAAGCATAGAAACAAAGAAAACGGGAAATATTGCCTAAAGCATCAATATCATGAATCACATAAGGGAAAGTTAAATGACAAACGTCCAAATATTGCCAAATTCGATGATTTTAGTTTAAAACAAAATACTAGATAACTTGCTAAAAGTTATCGACCGTAGCTTCGAGACGAGTTTCGTGTTATTTAGATAATTAAAAAGCATATGAAAATGACGTTTCCAATACAAATGATAAAAATAACAATTTCTTCAACAGTTTTTACTATAGAGTTTCTGATATTAACTATCTGAGCCGCGATCCGCTCCGAGGACATTATCAGGTGGGGAGTTTGACTGGGGCGGTACATCTGTCAAATGATAACGCAGGTGTCCTAAGGCCAGCTCAGCGTGGACAGAAACCTCGCGTAGAGCAAAGGGCAAATGCTGGCTTGATCCTGATTTTCAGTACGA
>NW_027189225.1:317100-322100 GCF_040958095.1 Procambarus clarkii | reverse complement strand
AAGCATATGAAAAATGACTTTTCTAATACAAATGATAAAAATAACAGTGTTTTCAATATAATTTTCTATAGAGTTCATGATTTAAAGCTTATACTACTTAAAGGAGATGTACACGTAAAACCAGCTTTAATCCGGCTAAAACGTCGATATATGCAATAAAAATTGGATTTCTCTCCTTATCAATATCTTACTCTCTGTCTTATACATATAGGTAAATCATCAAGCACAGCTTCATGGTTTCTAGATCGCATATCTAGGAAGCATATGAAAATGACGTTTCCAATACAAATGATGAAAATATCTATGTGAAATCTATAGAGTTTACTATGGAGTTCATGATTTTAAGTTTTTATTATAAAGTCAAAATATTACTAAACTATATGGGTTTTTAGTACAAAACAGAAACAAGAAAACGGGAAATATTGCCTAAAGCATAGAAACAAAGAAAAACGGGAAATATTGCCTAAAGCATCAATATGACAGAAACAAAGAAAAACGAGAAACAAGAAAACGGGAAATATTGCCTAAAGCATCAATATGACAGAAACAAAGAAAAACGAGAAACAAAGAAATCGGGAAATATTGCCTAAAGCATCAATATGACAGAAACAAAGAAAAACGAGAAACAAAGAAAACGGGAAATATTGCCTAAAGCATAGAAACAAAGAAAACGGGAAATATTGCCTAAAGCATCAATATGACCAGAAACAAAGAAAAAAACGAGAAACAAAGAAAACGGGAAATATTGCCTAAAGCATAGAAACAAAGAAAACGGGAAATATTGCCTAAAGCATCAATATGACAGAAACAAAGAAAAACGAGAAACAAAGAAAACGGGAAATATTGCCTAAAGCATCAATATTTGGTTTAAATCACATAAAGGAAAGTTAAATGACAAACGTCCAAATATTGCCAAATTCGATGATTTTAAGTTTAAAACAAAATACTAGATAACTTGCTAAAAGTTATCGACCGTAGCTTCGAGACGAGTTTCGTGTTATTTAGATAATTAAAAAGCATATGAAAATGACGTTTCCAATACAAATGATAAAAATAACAATTTCTTCATCAGTTTTTACTATAGAGTTTCTGATATTAAACTATCTGAGCCGCGATCCGCTCCGAGGACATTATCAGGTGGGGAGTTTGACTGGGGCGGTACATCTGTCAAATGATAACGCAGGTGTCCTAAGGCCAGCTCAGCGTGGACAGAAACCTCGCGTAGAGCAAAAGGGCAAATGCTGGCTTGATCCTGATTTTCAGTACGAATACGGACTGCGAAAGCAAGGCCTATCGATCCTTTTGACTTTAGGAGTTTTAAACAAGAGGTGTCAGAAAAGTTACCACAGGGATAACTGGACTTGTGGCGGCCAAGCGTTCATAGCGACGTCGCTTTTTGATCCTTCGATGTCGGCTCTTCCTATCATTGTGAAGCAGAATTCACCAAGCGTTGGATTGTTCACCCACCAATAGGGAACGTGAGCTGGGTTTAGACCGTCGTGTAACTTAGTAACTAAGTTTTAGTTAGTTAGGGAGCCGGTCGGTCGAGCGGACAGCACGCTGGACTTGTGATCCTGTGGTCCAGGGTTCGATTCTGGGCGCCGGCGAGGAACAATGGGCAGAGTTTCTTTAACCCTATGCTCCTGTTACGTAGCAGTAAAATAGGTACCTGGGTGTTAGCCAGTTGTCACGGGCTGCTTCCTGGGGGTGGAGGCCTGGTCGAGGACCGGGCCGCGGGACACTAAAGCCCCGAAATCATCTCAAGATAACCTCAAGATAACCTACCCTACTGTTAAACTGTGTCGTTGCGACAGCAGTCCTGCTCAGTACGAGAGGAACGGCAGGTCCGGACAAATGGTTCCGTTCTTGGTCGATCGGCCAGTGGAGCGAGGCTACGTCCGTGGGATTATGCCTGAAAGCCTCTAAGGCTGGAGATTCGATCCTTCGTTATCGGAGCGGAGCATCGTGTTATTTTGATCATTAAAAAACATAAAAAAATGACGTTTCCAATATAAATGATAAAAATTACTTTGATTTCAATAGAATTTCGTGTAGAGTTCATGATTATAAGGTAATATTACTTACAGGAGCTGTACATGTAAAACAGCTCTAGTACGGCTGAAACGTCGATATATGCAATAAAAATTGGATTTCTCCCCTCATCAATCACTGTATTAACGAAGTACAAATAATTAAATCATCAAGCGGAGCTTCGTGTAATTAGATCATTAAAGAAGCATATGAAAATGACTTTTCTAATACAAATGATAAAAATAACAGTGTTTTCAATATAATTTTCTATAGAGTTCATGATTTTAAGCTTATACTACTTAAAGGAGATGTACACGTAAAACCAGCTTTAATCCGGCTAAAACGTCAATATATGCAATAAAAATTGGATTTCTCTCCTTATCAATATCTTACTCTCTGTCTTAACGAAATACATATAGGTAAATCATCAAGCACAGCTTCATGGTTTCTAGATCATTAAGGAAGCATATGTAAATGACGTTTCCAATACAAATGATGAAAAATATCTATGTGAAATCTATAGAGTTTTCTATGGAGTTCATGATTTTAAGTTTTTATTATAAAGTCAAAATATTACTAAATTATATGGGTTTTTAGTACAAAACAGAAACAAAGAAAACGGGAAATATTGCCTAAAGCATAGAAACAAAGAAAACGGAAAATATTGCCTAAAGCATCAATATTTGGTTTAAATCACATAAGGGAAAGTTAAATGACAAACGTCCAAATATTGCCAAATTCGATGATTTTAAGTTTAAAACAAAATACTAGATAACTTGCTAAAAGTTATCGACCGTAGCTTCGAGACGAGTTTCGTGTTATTTAGATAATTAAAAAGCATATGAAAATGACGTTTCCAATACAAATGATAAAAATAACAATTTCTTCAACAGTTTTTACTATAGAGTTTCTGATATTAAACTATATGCAATAAAAATTGGATTTCTCCCCTCATCAATCACTGTATTAACGAAGTACAAATAATTAAATCATCAAGCGGAGCTTCGTGTAATTAGATCATTAAAGAAGCATATGAAAATGACTTTTCTAATACAAATGATAAAAATAACAGTGTTTTCAATATAATTTTCTATAGAGTTCATGATTTAAAGGTTATACTACTTAAAGGAGATGTACACGTAAACCAGCTTTAATCCGGCTAAAACGTCGATATATGCAATAAAAATTGGATTTCTCTCCTTATCAATATCTTACTCTCTGTCTTATACATATAGGTAAATCATCAAGCACAGCTTCATGGTTTCTAGATCGCATATCTAGGAAGCATATGAAAATGACGTTTCCAATACAAATGATGAAAATATCTATGTGAAATCTATAGAGTTTACTATGGAGTTCATGATTTTAAGTTTTTTATTATAAAGTCAAAATATTACTAAACTATATGGGTTTTTAGTACAAAACAGAAACAAAGAAAACAGGAAATATTGCCTAAAGCATAGAAACAAAGAAAACGGGAAATATTGCCTAAAGCATCAATATGACAGAAACAAAGAAAAACGAGAAACAAAGAAAACGGGAAATATGGCCTAAAGCATAGAAACAAAGAAAACGGGAAATATTGCCTAAAGCATCAATATGACAGAAACAAAGAAAAACGAGAAACAAAGAAAACAGGAAATATTGCCTAAAGCATAGAAACAAAGAAAACGGGAAATATTGCCTAAAGCATCAATATGACAGAAACAAAGAAAAAACGAGAAACAAAGAAAACGGGAAATATTGCCTAAAGCATAGAAACAAAGAAAACGGGAAATATTGCCTAAAGCATCAATATGACAGAAACAAAGAAAAACGAGAAACAAAGAAAACGGGAAATATTGCCTAAAGCATAGAAACAAAGAAAACGGGAAATATTGCCTAAAGCATCAATATTTGGTTTAAATCACATAAGGGAAAGTTAAATGACAAACGTCCAAATATTGCCAAATTCGATGATTTTAAGTTAAAACAAAATACTAGATAACTTGCTAAAAGTTATCGACCGTAGCTTCGAGACGAGTTTCGTGTTATTTAGATAATTAAAAAGCATATGAAAATGACGTTTCCAATACAAATGATAAAAATAACAATTTCTTCAACAGTTTTTACTATAGAGTTTCTGATATTAAACTATCTGAGCCGCGATCCGCTCCGAGGACATTATCAGGTGGGGAGTTTGACTGGGGCGGTACATCTGTCAAATGATAACGCAGGTGTCCTAAAGCCAGCTCAGCGTGGACAGAAACCTCGCGTAGAGCAAAAGGGCAAATGCTGGCTTGATCCTGATTTTCAGTACGAATACGGACTGCGAAAGCAAGGCCTATCGATCCTTTTGACTTTAGGAGTTTTAAACAAGAGGTGTCAGAAAAGTTTACCACAGGGATAACTGGCTTGTGGCGGCAAGCGTTCATAGCGACGTCGCTTTTTGATCCTTCGAATGACGTTTCCAATACAAATGATGAAAATATCTATGTGAAATCTATAGAGTTTTCTATGGAGTTCATGATTTTAAGTTTTTATTATAAAGTCAAAATATTACTAAATTATATGGGTTTTTAGTACAAAACAGAAACAAAGAAAACGGGAAATATTGCCTAAAGCATAGAAACAAAGAAAACGGGAAATATTGCCTAAAGCATCAATATTTGGTTTAAATCACATAAGGGAAAGTTAAATGACAAACGTCCAAATATTGCCAAATTCGATGATTTTAAGTTTAAAACAAAATACTAGATAACTTGCTAAAAGTTATCGACCGTAGCTTCGAGACGAGTTTCGTGTTATTTAGGTAATTAAAAAGCATATGAAAATGACGTTTCCAATACAAATGATAAAAATAACAATTTCTTCAACAGTTTTTACTATAGAGTTTCTGATATTAAACTATATGCAATAAAAATTGGATTTCTCCCCTCATCAATCACTGTATTAACGAAGTACAAATAATTAAATCATCAAGCGGAGCT
>NW_027189225.1:307100-309600 GCF_040958095.1 Procambarus clarkii | reverse complement strand
ACATAAGGGAAAGTTAAATGACAAACGTCCAAATATTGCCAAATTCGATGATTTTAAGTTTAAAACAAAATACTAGATAACTTGCTAAAAGTTATCGACCGTAGCTTCGAGACGAGTTTCGTGTTATTTAGATAATTAAAAAGCATATGAAAATGACGTTTCCAATGCAAATGATAAAAATAACAATTTCTTCAACAGTTTTTACTATAGAGTTTCTGATATTAAACTATATGCAATAAAAATTGGATTTCTCCCCTCATCAATCACTGTATTAACGAAGTACAAATAATTAAATCATCAAGCGGAGCTTCGTGTAATTAGATCATTAAAGAAGCATATGAAAATGACTTTTCTAATACAAATGATAAAAATAACAGTGTTTTCAATATAATTTTCTATAGAGTTCATGATTTTAAGCTTATACTACTTAAAGGAGATGTACACGTAAAACCAGCTTTAATCCGGCTAAAACGTCGATATATGCAATAAAAATTGGATTTCTCTCCTTATCAATATCTTACTCTCTGTCTTATACATATAGGTAAATCATCAAGCACAGCTTCATGGTTTCTAGATCATTAAGGAAGCATATGAAAATGACGTTTTCAATACAAATGATGAAAATATCGATGTGAAATCTATAGAGTTTACTATGGAGTTCATGATTTTAAGTTTTTATTATAAAGTCAAAATATTACTAAACTATATGGGGTTTTAGTACAAAACAGAAACAAAGAAAACGGGAAATATTGCCTAAAGCATAGAAACAAAGAAAACGGGAAATATTGCCTAAAGCATCAATATGACAGAAACAAAGAAAAACGAGAAACAAAGAAAACGGGAAATATTGCCTAAAGCATAGAAACAAAGAAAACGGGAAATATTGCCTAAAGCATCAATATGACAAAAACAAAGAAAAACGAGAAACAAAGAAAACGGGAAATATTGCCTAAAGCATAGAAACAAAGAAAACGGGAAATATTGCCTAAAGCATCAATATTTGGTTTAAATCACATAAGGGAAAGTTAAATGACAAACGTCCAAATATTGCCAAATTCGATGATTTTAAGTTTAAAACGAAATACTAGATAACTTGCTAAAAGTTATCGACCGTAGCTTCGAGACGAGTTTCGTGTTATTTAGATAATTAAAAAGCATATGAAAATGACGTTTCCAATACAAATGATAAAAATAACAATTTCTTCAACAGTTTTTACTATAGAGTTTCTGATATTAAACTATATGCAATAAAAATTGGATTTCTCCCCTCATCAATCACTGTATTAACGAAGTACAAATAATTAAATCATCAAGCGGAGCTTCGTGTAATTAGATCATTAAAGAAGCATATGAAAATGACTTTTCTAATACAAATGATAAAAATAACAGTGTTTTCAATATAATTTTCTATAGAGTTCATGATTTAAAGGTTATACTACTTAAAGGAGATGTACACGTAAAACCAGCTTTAATCCGGCTAAAACGTCGATATATGCAATAAAAATTGGATTTCTCTCCTTATCAATATCTTACTCTCTGTCTTATACATATAGGTAAATCATCAAGCACAGCTTCATGGTTTCTAGATCGCATATCTAGGAAGCATATGAAAATGACGTTTCCAATACAAATGATGAAAATATCTGTGAAATCTATAGAGTTTACTATGGAGTTCATGATTTTAAGTTTTTATTATAAAGTCAAAATATTACTAAACTATATGGGTTTTTAGTACAAAACAGAAACAAAGAAAACAGGAAATATTGCCTAAGGCATAGAAACAAAGAAAACGGGAAATATTGCCTAAAGCATCAATATGACAGAAACAAAGAAAAACGAGAAACAAAGAAAACGGGAAATATTGCCTAAAGCATAGAAACAAAGAAAACGGGAAATATTGCCTAAAGCATCAATATGACAGAAACAAAGAAAAACGAGAAACAAAGAAAACGGGAAATATTGCCTAAAGCATAGAAACAAAGAAAACGGGAAATATTGCCTAAAGCATCAATATGACAGAAACAAAGAAAAACGAGAAACAAAGAAAACGGGAAATATTGCCTAAAGCATAGAAACAAAGAAAACGGGAAATATTGCCTAAAGCATCAATATGACAGAAACGAAGAAAAACGAGAAACAAAGAAAACGGGAAATATTGCCTAAAGCATAGAAACAAAGAAAACGGGAAATATTGCCTAAAGCATCAATATGACAGAAACAAAGAAAAACGAGAAACAAAGAAAACGGGAAATATTGCCTAAAGCATAGAAACAAAGAAAACGGGAAATATTGCCTAAAGCATCAATATTTGGTTTCAATCACATAAGGGAAAGTTAAATGACAAACGTCCAAATATTGCCAAATTCGATGATTTTAAGTTTAAAACAAAATACTAGATAACTTGCTAAAAGTTATCGACCGTAGCTTCGAGACGAGTTTCGTGTTATTTAGATAATTAAAAAGCATATGAAAATGACGTTTCCAATACAAATGATAAAAA
>NW_027189225.1:299600-302100 GCF_040958095.1 Procambarus clarkii | reverse complement strand
GTAAATCATCAAGCACAGCTTCATGGTTTCTAGATCATTAAGGAAGCATATGAAAATGACGTTTTCAATACAAATGATGAAAATATCTATGTGAAATCTATAGAGTTTACTATGGAGTTCATGATTTTAAGTTTTTATTATAAAGTCAAAATATTACTAAACTATATGGGGTTTTAGTACAAAACAGAAACAAAGAAAACGGGAAATATTGCCTAAAGCATAGAAACAAAGAAAACGGGAAATATTGCCTAAAGCATCAATATGACAGAAACAAAGAAAAACGAGAAACAAAGAAAACGGGAAATATTGCCTAAAGCATAGAAACAAAGAAAACGGGAAATATTGCCTAAAGCATCAATATGACAAAAACAAAGAAAAACGAGAAACAAAGAAAACGGGAAATATTGCCTAAAGCATAGAAACAAAGAAAACGGGAAATATTGCCTAAAGCATCAATATTTGGTTTAAATCACAGGAAAGTTAAATGACAAACGTCCAAATATTGCCAAATTCGATGATTTTAAGTTTAAAACGAAATACTAGATAACTTGCTAAAAGTTATCGACCGTAGCTTCGAGACGAGTTTCGTGTTATTTAGATAATTAAAAAGCATATGAAAATGACGTTTCCAATACAAATGATAAAAATAACAATTTCTTCAACAGTTTTTACTATAGAGTTTCTGATATTAAACTATATGCAATAAAAATTGGATTTCTCCCCTCATCAATCACTGTATTAACGAAGTACAAATAATTAAATCATCAAGCGGAGCTTCGTGTAATTAGATCATTAAAGAAGCATATGAAAATGACTTTTCTAATACAAATGATAAAAATAACAGTGTTTTCAATATAATTTTCTATAGAGTTCATGATTTTAAGCTTATACTACTTAAAGGAGATGTACACGTAAAACCAGCTTTAATCCGGCTAAAACGTCGATATATGCAATAAAAATTGGATTTCTCTCCTTTTCAATATCTTACTCTCTGTCTTATACATATAGGTAAATCATCAAGCACAGCTTCATGGTTTCTAGATCATTAAGGAAGCATATGAAAATGACGTTTCCAATACAAATGATGAAAATATCTATGTGAAATCTATAGAGTTTACTATGGAGTTCATGATTTTAAGTTTTTATTATAAAGTCAAAATATTACTAAACTATATGGGTTTTTAGTACAAAACAGAAACAAAGAAAACGGGAAATATTGCCTAAAGCATAGAAACAAAGAAAACGGGAAATATTGCCTAAAGCATCAATATGACAGAAACAAAGAATAACGAGAAACAAAGAAAACGGGAAATATGGCCTAAAGCATAGAAACAAAGAAAACGGGAAATATTGCCTAAAGCATCAATATGACAGAAACAAAGAAAAACGAGAAACAAAGAAAATGGGAAATATTGCCTAAAGCACAGAAACAAAGAAAACGGGAAATATTGCCTAAAGCATCAATATGACAGGAACAAAGAAAAACGAGAAACAAAGAAAACGGGAAATATTGCCTAAAGCATAGAAACAAAGAAAACGGGAAATATTGCCTAAAGCATCAATATGACAGAAACAAAGAAAAACGAGAAACAAAGAAAACGGGAAATATTGCCTAAAGCATAGAAACAAAGAAAACGGGAAATATTGCCTAAAGCATCAATATGACAGAAACAAAGAAAAACGAGAAACAAAGAAAACGGGAAATATTGCCTAAAGCATAGACACAAAGAAAACGGGAAATATTGCCTAAAGCATCAATATGACAGAAACAAAGAAAAACGAGAAACAAAGAAAACGGGAAATATTGCCTAAAGCATAGAAACAAAGAAAACGGGAAATATTGCCTAAAGCATCATTATGACAGAAACAAAGAAAAACGAGAAACAAAGAAAACGGGAAATATTGCCTAAAGCATAGAAACAAAGAAAACGGGAAATATTGCCTAAAGCATCAATATTTGGTTTAAATCACATAAGGGAAAGTTAAATGACAAACGTCCATATATTGCCAAATTCGATGATTTTAAGTTTAAAACAAAATACTAGATAACTTGCTAAAAGTTATCGACCGTAGCTTCGAGACGAGTTTCGTGTTATTTAGATAATTAAAAAGCATATGAAAATGACGTTTCCAATACAAATGATAAAAATAACAATTTCTTCAACAGTTTTTACTATAGAGTTTCTGATATTAAACTATATGCAATAAAAATTGGATTTCTCCCCTCATCAATCACTGTATTAACGAAGTACAAATAAATCATCAAGCGGAGCTTCGTGTAATTAGATCATTAAAGAAGCATATGAAAATGACTTTTCTAATACAAATGATAAAAATAACAGTGTTTTCAATATAATTTTCTATAGAGTTCATGATTTTAAGCTTATACTACTTAAAGGAGATGTACACGTAAAACCAGCTTTAATCCGGCTAAAACGTCGATATATGCAATAAAAATTGGATTTCTCTCCTTATCAATATCTTACTCTCTGTCTTATAC
>NW_027189225.1:284600-292100 GCF_040958095.1 Procambarus clarkii | reverse complement strand
TAAATCACATAAGGGAAAGTTAAATGACAAACGTCCAAATATTGCCAAATTCGATGATTTTACGTTTAAAACAAAATACTAGATAACTTGCTAAAAGTTATCGACCGTAGCTTCGAGACGAGTTTCGTGTTATTTAGATAATTAAAAAGCATATGAAAATGACGTTTCCAATACAAATGATAAAAATAACAATTTCTTCAACAGTTTTTACTATAGAGTTTCTGATATTAAACTATATGCAATAAAAATTGGATTTCTCCCCTCATCAATCACTGTATTAACGAAGTACAAATAATTAAATCATCAAGCGGAGCTTCGTGTAATTAGATCATTAAAGAAGCATATGAAAATGACTTTTCTAATACAAATGATAAAAATAACAGTGTTTTCAATATAATTTTCTATAGAGTTCATGATTTTAAGCTTATACTACTTAAAGGAGATGTACACGTAAAACCAGCTTTAATCCGGCTAAAACGTCGATATATGCAATAAAAATTGGATTTCTCTCCTTATCAATATCTTACTCTCTGTCTTATACATATAGGTAAATCATCAAGCACAGCTTCATGGTTTCTAAATGATAGAAAAATAAATAAAGATAAATAAAGATAGATAAACAAATGATAAAAATAACAGTGTTTTCAATATAATTTTCTATAGAGTTCATGATTTTAAGCTTATACTACTTAAAGGAGATGTACACGTAAAACCAGCTTTAATCCGGCTAAAACGTCGATATATGCAATAAAAATTGGATTTCTCTCCTTATCAATATCTTACTCTCTGTCTTATACATATAGGTAAATCATCAAGCACAGCTTCATGGTTTCTAGATCGCATATCTAGGAAGCATATGAAAATGACGTTTCCAATACAAATGATGAAAATATCTATGAAATCTATAGAGTTTACTATGGAGTTCATGATTTTAAGTTTTTATTATAAAGTCAAAATATTACTAAACTATATGGGTTTTTAGTACAAAACAGAAACAAAGAAAACAGGAAATATTGCCTAAAGCATAGAAACAAAGAAAACGGGAAATATTGCCTAAAGCATCAATATGACAGAAACAAAGAAAAACGAGAAACAAAGAAAACGGGAAATATTGCCTAAAGCATAGAAACAAAGAAAACGGGAAATATTGCCTAAAGCATCAATATGACAGAAACAAAGAAAAACGAGAAACAAAGAAAACGGGAAATATTGCCTAAAGCATAGAAACAAAGAAAACGGGAAATATTGCCTAAAGCATCAATATGACAGAAACAAAGAAAAACGAGAAACAAAGAAAACTGGAAATATTGCCTAAAGCATAGAAACAAAGAAAACGGGAAATATTGCCTAAAGCACCAATATGACAGAAACAAAGAAAAACGAGAAACAAAGAAAACGGGAAATATTGCCTAAAGCATAGAAACAAAGAAAACGGGAAATATTGCCTAAAGCATCAATATGACAGAAACAAAGAAAAACGAGAAACAAAGAAAACGGGAAATATTGCCTAAAGCATAGAAACAAAGAAAACGGGAAATATTGCCTAAAGCATCAATATTTGGTTTCAATCACATAAGGGAAAGTTAAATGACAAACGTCCAAATATTGCCAAATTCGATGATTTTAAGTTTAAAACAAAATACTAGATAACTTGCTAAAAGTTATCGACCGTAGCTTCGAGACGAGTTTCGTGTTATTTAGATAATTAAAAAGCATATGAAAATGACGTTTCCAATACAAATGATAAAAATAAAAATTTCTTCAACAGTTTTTACTATAGAGTTTCTGATATTAAACTATATGCAATAAAAATTGGATTTCTCTCCTCATCAATCACTGTATTAACGAAGTACAAATAATTAAATCATCAAGCGGAGCTTCGTGTAATTAGATCATTAAAGAAGCATATGAAAATGACTTTTCTAATACAAATGATAAAAATAACAGTGTTTTCAATATAATTTTCTATAGAGTTCATGATTTTAAGCTTATACTACTTAAAGGAGATGTACACGTAAAACCAGCTTTAATCCGGCTAAAACGTCGATATATGCAATAAAAATTGGATTTCTCTCCTTATCAATATCTTACTCTCTGTCTTATACATATAGGTAAATCATCAAGCACAGCTTCATGGTTTCTAGATCATTAAGGAAGCATATGAAAATGACGTTTTCAATACAAATGATGAAAATATCTATGTGAAATCTATAGAGTTTACTATGGAGTTCATGATTTTAAGTTTTTATTATAAAGTCAAAATATTACTAAACTATATGGGGTTTTAGTACAAAACAGAAACAAAGAAAACGGGAAATATTGCCTAAAGCATAGAAACAAAGAAAACGGGAAATATTGCCTAAAGCATCAATATGACAGAAACAAAGAAAAACGAGAAACAAAGAAAACGGGAAATATTGCCTAAAGCATAGAAACAAAGAAAACGGGAAATATTGCCTAAAGCATCAATATGACAAAAACAAAGAAAAACGAGAAACAAAGAAAACGGGAAATATTGCCTAAAGCATAGAAACAAAGAAAACGGGAAATATTGCCTAAAGCATCAATATGACAGAAACAAAGAAAAACGAGAAACAAAGAAAATGGGAAATATTGCCTAAAGCATAGACACAAAGAAAACGGGAAATATTGCCTAAAGCATCAATATGACAGAAACAAAGAAAAACGAGAAACAAAGAAAACGGGAAATATTGCCTAAAGCATAGAAACAAAGAAAACGGGAAATATTGCCTAAAGCATCATTATGACAGAAACAAAGAAAAACGAGAAACAAAGAAAACGGGAAATATTGCCTAAAGCATAGAAACAAAGAAAACGGGAAATATTGCCTAAAGCATCAATATTTGGTTTAAATCACATAAGGGAAAGTTAAATGACAAACGTCCATATATTGCCAAATTCGATGATTTTAAGTTTAAAACAAAATACTAGATAACTTGCTAAAAGTTATCGACCGTAGCTTCGAGACGAGTTTCGTGTTATTTAGATAATTAAAAAGCATATGAAAATGACGTTTCCAATACAAATGATAAAAATAACAATTTCTTCAACAGTTTTTACTATAGAGTTTCTGATATTAAACTATATGCAATAAAAATTGGATTTCTCCCCTCATCAATCACTGTATTAACGAAGTACAAATAAATCATCAAGCGGAGCTTCGTGTAATTAGATCATTAAAGAAGCATATGAAAATGACTTTTCTAATACAAATGATAAAAATAACAGTGTTTTCAATATAATTTTCTATAGAGTTCATGATTTTAAGCTTATACTACTTAAAGGAGATGTACACGTAAAACCAGCTTTAATCCGGCTAAAACGTCGATATATGCAATAAAAATTGGATTTCTCTCCTTATCAATATCTTACTCTCTGTCTTATACATATAGGTAAATCATCAAGCACAGCTTCATGGTTTCTAGATCGCATATCTAGGAAGCATATGAAAATGACGTTTCCAATACAAATGATGAAAATATCTATGTGAAATCTATAGAGTTTACTATGGAGTTCATGATTTTAAGTTTTTATTATAAAGTCAAAATATTACTAAACTATATGGGTTTTTAGTACAAAACAGAAACAAAGAAAACGGGAAATATTGCCTAAAGCATAGAAACAAAGAAAACGGGAAATATTGCCTAAAGCATCAATATGACAGAAACAAAGAAAAACGAGAAACAAAGAAAACGGGAAATATTGCCTAAAGCATAGAAACAAAGAAAACGGGAAATATTGCCTAAAGCATCAATATTTGGTTTCAATCACATAAGGGAAAGTTAAATGACAAACGTCCAAATATTGCCAAATTCGATGATTTTAAGTTTAAAACAAAATACTAGATAACTTGCTAAAAGTTATCGACCGTAGCTTCGAGACGAGTTTCGTGTTATTTAGATAATTAAAAAGCATATGAAAATGACGTTTCCAATACAAATGATAAAAATAAAAATTTCTTCAACAGTTTTTACTATAGAGTTTCTGATATTAAACTATATGCAATAAAAATTGGATTTCTCTCCTCATCAATCACTGTATTAACGAAGTACAAATAATTAAATCATCAAGCGGAGCTTCGTGTAATTAGATCATTAAAGAAGCATATGAAAATGACTTTTCTAATACAAATGATAAAAATAACAGTGTTTTCAATATAATTTTCTATAGAGTTCATGATTTTAAGCTTATACTACTTAAAGGAGATGTACACGTAAAACCAGCTTTAATCCGGCTAAAACGTCGATATATGCAATAAAAATTGGATTTCTCTCCTTATCAATATCTTACTCTCTGTCTTATACATATAGGTAAATCATCAAGCACAGCTTCATGGTTTCTAGATCATTAAGGAAGCATATGAAAATGACGTTTTCAATACAAATGATGAAAATATCTATGTGAAATCTATAGAGTTTACTATGGAGTTCATGATTTTAAGTTTTTATTATAAAGTCAAAATATTACTAAACTATATGGGGTTTTAGTACAAAACAGAAACAAAGAAAACGGGAAATATTGCCTAAAGCATAGAAACAAAGAAAACGGGAAATATTGCCTAAAGCATCAATATGACAGAAACAAAGAAAAACGAGAAACAAAGAAAACGGGAAATATTGCCTAAAGCATAGAAACAAAGAAAACGGGAAATATTGCCTAAAGCATCATTATGACAGAAACAAAGAAAAACGAGAAACAAAGAAAACGGGAAATATTGCCTAAAGCATAGAAACAAAGAAAACGGGAAATATTGCCTAAAGCATCAATATTTGGTTTAAATCACATAAGGGAAAGTTAAATGACAAACGTCCATATATTGCCAAATTCGATGATTTTAAGTTTAAAACAAAATACTAGATAACTTGCTAAAAGTTATCGACCGTAGCTTCGAGACGAGTTTCGTGTTATTTAGATAATTAAAAAGCATATGAAAATGACGTTTCCAATACAAATGATAAAAATAACAATTTCTTCAACAGTTTTTACTATAGAGTTTCTGATATTAAACTATATGCAATAAAAATTGGATTTCTCCCCTCATCAATCACTGTATTAACGAAGTACAAATAAATCATCAAGCGGAGCTTCGTGTAATTAGATCATTAAAGAAGCATATGAAAATGACTTTTCTAATACAAATGATAAAAATAACAGTGTTTTCAATATAATTTTCTATAGAGTTCATGATTTTAAGCTTATACTACTTAAAGGAGATGTACACGTAAAACCAGCTTTAATCCGGCTAAAACGTCGATATATGCAATAAAAATTGGATTTCTCTCCTTATCAATATCTTACTCTCTGTCTTATACATATAGGTAAATCATCAAGCACAGCTTCATGGTTTCTAGATCGCATATCTAGGAAGCATATGAAAATGACGTTTCCAATACAAATGATGAAAATATCTATGTGAAATCTATAGAGTTTACTATGGAGTTCATGATTTTAAGTTTTTATTATAAAGTCAAAATATTACTAAACTATATGGGTTTTTAGTACAAAACAGAAACAAAGAAAACGGGAAATATTGCCTAAAGCATAGAAACAAAGAAAACGGGAAATATTGCCTAAAGCATCAATATGACAGAAACAAAGAAAAACGAGAAACAAAGAAAACGGGAAATATTGCCTAAAGCATCAATATGACAGAAACAAAGAAAAACGAGAAACAAAGAAAACGGGAAATATTGCCTAAAGCATAGAAACAAAGAAAACGGGAAATATTGCCTAAAGCATCAATATTTGGTTTAAATCACATAAGGGAAAGTTAAATGACAAACGTCCAAATATTGCCAAGTTCGATGATTTTAAGTTTAAAACAAAATACTAGATAACTTGTTAAAAGTTATCGACCGTAGCTTCGAGACGAGTTTCGTGTTATTTAGATAATTAAAAAGCATATGAAAATGACGTTTCCAATACAAATGATAAAAATAACAATTTCTTCAACAGTTTTTACTATAGAGTTTCTGATATTAAACTATATGCAATAAAAATTGGATTTCTCCCCTCATCAATCACTGTATTAACGAAGTACAAATAATTAAATCATCAAGCGGAGCTTCGTGTAATTAGATCATTAAAGAAGCATATGAAAATGACTTTTCTAATACAAATGATAAAAATAACAGTGTTTTCAATATAATTTTCTATAGAGTTCATGATTTTAAGCTTATACTACTTAAAGGAGATGTACACGTAAAACCAGCTTTAATCCGGCTAAAACGTCGATATATGCAATAAAAATTGGATTTCTCTCCTTATCAATATCTTACTCTCTGTCTTATACATATAGGTAAATCATCAAGCACAGCTTCATGGTTTCTAGATCATTAAGGAAGCATATGAAAATGACGTTTCCAATACAAATGATGAAAATATCTATGTGAAATCTATAGAGTTTACTATGGAGTTCATGATTTTAAGTTTTTATTATAAAGTCAAAATATTACTAAACTATATGGCTTTTTAGTACAAAACAGAAACAAAGAAAACGGGAAATATTGCCTAAAGCATAGAAACAAAGAAAACGGGAAATATTGCCTAAAGCATCAATATGACAGAAACAAAGAAAAACGAGAAACAAAGAAAACGGGAAATATTGCCTAAAGCATAGAAACAAAGAAAACGGGAAATATTGCCTAAAGCATCAATATGACAGAAACAAAGAAAAACGAGAAACAAAGAAAACGGGAAATATTGCCTAAAGCATAGAAACAAAGAAAACGGGAAATAATGCCTAAAGCATCAATATGACAGAAACAAAGAAAAACGAGAAACAAAGAAAACGGGAAATATTGCCTAAAGCATAGAAACAAAGAAAACGGGAAATATTGCCTAAAGCATCAATATGACAGAAACAAAGAAAAACGAGAAACAAAGAAAACGGGAAATATTGCCTAAAGCATAGAAACAAAGAAAACGGGAAATATTGCCTAAAGCATCAATATGACAGAAACAAAGAAAAACGAGAAACAAAGAAAACGGGAAATATTGCCTAAAGCATAGAAACAAAGAAAACGGGAAATATTGCCTAAAGCATCAATATTTGGTTTAAATCACATAAGGGAAAGTTAAATGACAAACGTCCATATATTGCCAAATTCGATGATTTTAAGTTTAAAACAAAATACTAGATAACTTGCTAAAAGTTATCGACCGTAGCTTCGAGACGAGTTTCGTGTTATTTAGATAATTAAAAAGCATATGAAAATGACGTTTCCAATACAAATGATAAAAATAACAATTTCTTCAACAGTTTTTACTATAGAGTTTCTGATATTAAACTATATGCAATAAAAATTGGATTTCTCCCCTCATCAATCACTGTATTAACGAAGTACAAATAAATCATCAAGCGGAGCTTCGTGTAATTAGATCATTAAAGAAGCATATGAAAATGACTTTTCTAATACAAATGATAAAAATAACAGTGTTTTCAATATAATTTTCTATAGAGTTCATGATTTTAAGCTT
>NW_027189225.1:259600-262100 GCF_040958095.1 Procambarus clarkii | reverse complement strand
CTTCGTGTAATTAGATCATTAAAGAAGCATATGAAAATGACTTTTCTAATACAAATGATAAAAATAACAGTGTTTTCAATATAATTTTCTATAGAGTTCATGATTTTAAGCTTATACTACTTAAAGGAGATGTACACGTAAAACCAGCTTTAATCCGGCTAAAACGTCGATATATGCAATAAAAATTGGATTTCTCTCCTTATCAATATCTTACTCTCTGTCTTATACATATAGGTAAATCATCAAGCACAGCTTCATGGTTTCTAGATCATTAAGGAAGCATATGAAAATGACGTTTTCAATACAAATGATGAAAATATCTATGTGAAATCTATAGAGTTTACTATGGAGTTCATGATTTTAAGTTTTTATTATAAAGTCAAAATATTACTAAACTATATGGGGTTTTAGTACAAAACAGAAACAAAGAAAACGGGAAATATTGCCTTAAGCATAGAAACAAAGAAAACGGGAAATATTGCCTAAAGCATCAATATGACAGAAACAAAGAAAAACGAGAAACAAAGAAAACGGGAAATATTGCCTAAAGCATAGAAACAAAGAAAACGGGAAATATTGCCTAAAGCATCAATATGACAAAAACAAAGAAAAACGAGAAACAAAGAAAACGGGAAATATTGCCTAAAGCATAGAAACAAAGAAAACGGGAAATATTGCCTAAAGCATCAATATTTGGTTTAAATCACATAAGGGAAAGTTAAATGACAAACGTCCAAATATTGCCAAATTCGATGATTTTAAGTTTAAAACAAAATACTAGATAACTTGCTAAAAGTTATCGACCGTAGCTTCGAGACTAGTTTCGTGTTATTTAGATACACGCAGCATATGAATTAAAAAGCATATGAAAATGACGTTTCCAATACAAATGATAAAAATAACAATTTCTTCAACAGTTTTTACTATAGAGTTTCTGATATTAAACTATATGCAATAAAAATTGGATTTCTCCCCTCATCAATCACTGTATTAACGAAGTACAAATAATTAAATCATCAAGCGGAGCTTCGTGTAATTAGATCATTAAAGAAGCATATGAAAATGACTTTTCTAATACAAATGATAAAAATAACAGTGTTTTCAATATAATTTTCTATAGAGTTCATGATTTTAAGCTTATACTACTTAAAGGAGATGTACACGTAAAACCAGCTTTAATCCGGCTAAAACGTCGATATATGCAATAAAAATTGGATTTCTCTCCTTATCAATATCTTACTCTCTGTCTTAACGAAATACATATAGGTAAATCATCAAGCACAGCTTCATGGTTTCTAGATCATTAAGGAAGCATATGAAAATGACGTTTCCAATACAAATGATGAAAATATCTATGTGAAATCTATAGAGTTTTCTATGGAGTTCATGATTTTAAGTTTTTATTATAAAGTCAAAATATTACTAAATTATATGGGTTTTTAGTACAAAACAGAAACAAAGAAAACGGGAAATATTGCCTAAAGCATAGAAACAAAGAAAACGGGAAATATTGCCTAAAGCATCAATATTTGGTTTAAATCACATAAGGGAAAGTTAAATGACAAACGTTTCAATATAATATTGCCAAATTCGATGATTTTAAGTTTAAAACAAAATACTAGATAACTTGCTAAAAGTTATCGACCGTAGCTTCGAGACGAGTTTCGTGTTATTTAGATAATTAAAAAGCATATGAAAATGACGTTTCAAATACAAATGATAAAAATAACAATTTCTTCAACAGTTTTTACTATAGAGTTTCTGATATTAAACTATATGCAATAAAAATTGGATTTCTCCCCTCATCAATCACTGTATTAACGAAGTACAAATAAATCATCAAGCGGAGCTTCGTGTAATTAGATCATTAAAGAAGCATATGAAAATGACTTTTCTAATACAAATGATAAAAATAACAGTGTTTTCAATATAATTTTCTATAGAGTTCATGATTTTAAGCTTATACTACTTAAAGGAGATGTACACGTAAAACCAGCTTTAATCCGGCTAAAACGTCGATATATGCAATAAAAATTGGATTTCTCTCCTTATCAATATCTTACTCTCTGTCTTATACATATAGGTAAATCATCAAGCACAGCTTCATGGTTTCTAGATCATTAAGGAAGCATATGAAAATGACGTTTTCAATACAAATGATGAAAATATCTATGTGAAATCTATAGAGTTTACTATGGAGTTCATGATTTTAAGTTTTTATTATAAAGTCAAAATATTACTAAACTATATGGGGTTTTAGTACAAAACAGAAACAAAGAAAACGGGAAATATTGCCTAAAGCATAGAAACAAAGAAAACGGGAAATATTGCCTAAAGCATCAATATGACAGAAACAAAGAAAAACGAGAAACAAAGAAAACGGGAAATATTGCCTAAAGCATAGAAACAAAGAAAACGGGAAATATTGCCTAAAGCATCAATATTTGGTTTAAATCACATAAGGGAAAGTTAAATGACAAACGTCCATATATTGCCAAAT
>NW_027189225.1:227100-229600 GCF_040958095.1 Procambarus clarkii | reverse complement strand
ATTGCCTAAAGCATAGAAACAAAGAAAACGGGAAATATTGCCTAAAGCATCAATATGACAGAAACAAAGAAAAACGAGAAACAAAGAAAACGGGAAATATTGCCTAAAGCATAGAAACAAAGAAAACGGGAAATATTGCCTAAAGCATCAATATTTGGTTTAAATCACATAAGGGAAAGTTAAATGACAAACGTCCATATATTGCCAAATTCGATGATTTTAAGTTTAAAACAAAATACTAGATAACTTGCTAAAAGTTATCGACCGTAGCTTCGAGACGAGTTTCGTGTTATTTAGATAATTAAAAAGCATATGAAAATGACGTTTCCAATACAAATGATAAAAATAACAATTTCTTCAACAGTTTTTACTATAGAGTTTCTGATATTAAACTATATGCAATAAAAATTGGATTTCTCCCCTCATCAATCACTGTATTAACGAAGTACAAATAATTAAATCATCAATCGGAGCTTCGTGTAATTAGATCATTAAAGAAGCATATGAAAATGACTTTTCTAATACAAATGATAAAAATAACAGTGTTTTCAAATAATTTTCTATAGAGTTCATGATTTTAAGCTTATACTACTTAAAGGAGATGTACACGTAAAACCAGCTTTAATCCGGCTAAAACGTCGATATATGCAATAAAAATTGGATTTCTCTCCTTATCAATATCTTACTCTCTGTCTTATACATATAGGTAAATCATCAAGCACAGCTTCATGGTTTCTAGATCATTAAGGAAGCATATGAAAATGACGTTTTCAATACAAATGATGAAAATATCTATGTGAAATCTATAGAGTTTACTATGGAGTTCATGATTTTAAGTTTTTATTATAAAGTCAAAATATTACTAAACTATATGGGTTTTTAGTACAAAACAGAAACAAAGAAAACGGGAAATATTGCCTAAAGCATAGAAACAAAGAAAACGGGAAATATTGCCTAAAGCATCAATATGACAGAAACAAAGAAAAACGAGAAACAAAGAAAACGGGAAATATTGCCTAAAGCATAGAAACAAAGAAAACGGGAAATATTGCCTAAAGCATCAATATGACAGAAACAAAGAAAAACGAGAAACAAAGAAAACGGGAAATATTGCCTAAAGCATAGACACAAAGAAAACGGGAAATATTGCCTAAAGCATCAATATGACAGAAACAAAGAAAAACGAGAAACAAAGAAAACGGGAAATATTGCCTAAAGCATAGAAACAAAGAAAACGGGAAATATTGCCTAAAGCATCATTATGACAGAAACAAAGAAAAACGAGAAACAAAGAAAACGGGAAATATTGCCTAAAGCATAGAAACAAAGAAAACGGGAAATATTGCCTAAAGCATCAATATTTGGTTTAAATCACATAAGGGAAAGTTAAATGACAAACGTCCAAATATTGCCAAATTCGATGATTTTAAGTTTAAAACAAAATACTAGATAACTTGCTAAAAGTTATCGACCGTAGCTTCGAGACGAGTTTCGTGTTATTTAGATAATTAAAAAGCACATGAAAATGACGTTTCCAATACAAATGATAAAAATAACAATTTCTTCAACAGTTTTTACTATAGAGTTTCTGATATTAAACTATCTGAGCCGCGATCCGCTCCGAGGACATTATCAGGTGGGGAGTTT
The DNA here is from genome assembly GCF_040958095.1 of Procambarus clarkii. Lineage (NCBI taxonomy): Eukaryota > Metazoa > Arthropoda > Malacostraca > Decapoda > Cambaridae > Procambarus > Procambarus clarkii. The sequence continues at coordinate 227,953 of NW_027189225.1, read as the reverse complement.
GACTGGGGCGGTACATCTGTCAAATGATAACGCAGGTGTCCTAAGGCCAGCTCAGCGTGTACAGAAACCTCGCGTAGAGCAAAAGGGCAAATGCTGGCTTGATCCTGATTTTCAGTACGAATACGGACTGCGAAAGCAAGGCCTATCGATCCTTTTGACTTTAGGAGTTTTAAACAAGAGGTGTCAGAAAAGTTACCACAGGGATAACTGGCTTGTGGCGGCCAAGCGTTCATAGCGACGTCGCTTTTTGATCCTTCGATGTCCGCTCTTCCTATCATTGTGAAGCAGAATTCACCAAGCGTTGGATTGTTCACCCACCAATAGGGAACGTGAGCTGGGTTTAGACCGTCGTGTAACTTAGTAACTAAGTTTTAGTTAGTTAGGGAGCCGGTCGGTCGAGCGGACAGCACGCTGGACTTGTGATCCTGTGGTCCAGGGTTCGATTCCGGGCGCCGGCGAGGAACAATGGGCAGAGTTTCTTTCACCCTATGCTCCTGTTACCTAGCAGTAAAATAGGTACCTGGGTGTTAGCCACTTGTCACGGGCTGCTTCCTGGGGGTGGAGGCCTGGTCGACGACCGGGCCGCGGGGACACTAAAGCCCCGAAATCATCTCAAGATAACCTCAAGATAACCTACCCTACTGTTAAACTGTGTCGTTGCGACAGCAGTCCTGCTCAGTACGAAAGGAACGGCAGGTCCGGACAAATGGTTCCGTTCTTGGTCGATCTGCCAGTGGAGCGAGGCTACGTCCGTGGGATTATGCCTGAAAGCCTCTAAGGCAGAATCCCGGCTGGAGATTCGATCCTTCGTTATCGAGCGGAGCATCGTGTTATTTTGATCATTAAAAAACAT
>NW_027189225.1:212100-222100 GCF_040958095.1 Procambarus clarkii | reverse complement strand
TCACATAAGGGAAAGTTAAATGACAAACGTCCAAATATTGCCAAATTCGATGATTTTAAGTTTAAAACAAAATACTAGATAACTTGCTAAAAGTTATCGACCGTAGCTTCGAGACGAGTTTCGTTTTATTTAGATAATTAAAAAGCATATGAAAATGACGTTTCCAATACAAATGATAAAAATAACAATTTCTTCAACAGTTTTTACTATAGAGTTTCTGATATTAAACTATATGCAATAAAAATTGGATTTCTCCCCTCATCAATCACTGTATTAACGAAGTACAAATAATTAAATCATCAATCGGAGCTTCGTGTAATTAGATCATTAAAGAAGCATATGAAAATGACTTTTCTAATACAAATGATAAAAATAACAGTGTTTTCAAATAATTTTCTATAGAGTTCATGATTTTAAGCTTATACTACTTAAAGGAGATGTACACGTAAAACCAGCTTTAATCCGGCTAAAACGTCGATATATGCAATAAAAATTGGATTTCTCTCCTTATCAATATCTTACTCTCTGTCTTATACATATAGGTAAATCATCAAGCACAGCTTCATGGTTTCTAGATCGCATATCTAGGAAGCATATGAAAATGACGTTTCCAATACAAATGATGAAAATATCTATGTGAAATCTATAGAGTTTACTATGGAGTTCATGATTTTAAGTTTTTATTATAAAGTCAAAATATTACTAAACTATATGGGTTTTTAGTACAAAACAGAAACAAAGAAAACAGAAAATATTGCCTAAAGCATAGAAACAAAGAAAACGGGAAATATTGCCTAAAGCATCAATATGACAGAAACAAAGAAAAACGAGAAACAAAGAAAACGGGAAATATTGCCTAAAGCATAGAAACAAAGAAAACGGGAAATATTGCCTAAAGCATAGAAACAAAGAAAACGGGAAATATTGCCTAAAGCATCAATATGACAGAAACAAAGAAAAACGAGAAACAAAGAAAACGGGAAATATTGCCTAAAGCATAGAAACAAAGAAAACGGGAAATATTGCCTAAAGCATCAATATGACAGAAACAAAGAAAAACGAGAAACAAAGAAAACGGGAAATATTGCCTAAAGCATAGAAACAAAGAAAACGGGAAATATTGCCTAAAGCATCAATATGACAGAAACAAAGAAAAACGAGAAACAAAGAAAACGGGAAATATTGCCTAAAGCATAGAAACAAAGAAAAGCGGGAAATATTGCCTAAAGCATCAATATGACAGAAACAAAGAAAAACGAGAAACAAAGAAAACGGGAAATATTGCCTAAAGCATAGAAACAAAGAAAACGGGAAATATTGCCTAAAGCATCAATATTTGGTTTAAATCACATAAGGGAAAGTTAAATGACAAACATCCAAATATTGCCAAATTCGATGATTTTAAGTTTAAAACAAAATACTAGATAACTTGCTAAAAGTTATCGACCGTAGCTTCGAGACGAGTTTCGTGTTATTTAGATAATTAAAAAGCATATGAAAATGACGTTTCCAATACAAATGATAAAAATAACAATTTCTTCAACAGTTTTTACTATAGAGTTTCTGATATTAAACTATATGCAATAAAAATTGGATTTCTCCCCTCATCAATCACTGTATTAACGAAGTACAAATAATTAAATCATCAAGCGGAGCTTCGTGTAATTAGATCATTAAAGAAGCACATGAAAATGACTTTTCTAATACAAATGATAAAAATAACAGTGTTTTCAATATAATTTTCTATAGAGTTCATGATTTTAAGCTTATACTACTTAAAGGAGATGTACACGTAAAACCAGCTTTAATCCGGCTAAAACGTCGATATATGCAATAAAAATTGGATTTCTCTCCTTATCAATATCTTACTCTCTGTCTTATACATATAGGTAAATCATCAAGCACAGCTTCATGGTTTCTAGATCATTAAGGAAGCATATGAAAATGACGTTTTCAATACAAATGATGAAAATATCTATGTGAAATCTATAGAGTTTACTATGGAGTTCATGATTTTAAGTTTTTATTATAAAGTCAAAATATTACTAAACTATATGGGGTTTTAGTACAAAACAGAAACAAAGAAAACGGGAAATATTGCCTAAAGCATAGAAACAAAGAAAACGGGAAATATTGCCTAAAGCATCAATATGACAGAAACAAAGAAAAACGAGAAACAAAGAAAACGGGAAATATTGCCTAAAGCATAGAAACAAAGAAAACGGGAAATATTGCCTAAAGCATCAATATGACAGAAACAAAGAAAAACGAGAAACAAAGAAAACGGGAAATATTGCCTAAAGCATAGAAACGAAGAAAACGGGAAATATTGCCTAAAGCATCAATATTTGGTTTAAATCACATAAGGGAAAGTTAAATGACAAACGTCCAAATATTGCCAAATTCGATGATTTTAAGTTTAAAACAAAATACTAGATAACTTGCTAAAAGTTATCGACCGTAGCTTCGAGACGAGTTTCGTGTTATTTAGATAATTAAAAAGCATATGAAAATGACGTTTCCAATACAAATGATAAAAATAACAATTTCTTCAACAGTTTTTACTATAGAGTTTCTGATATTAAACTATATGCAATAAAAATTGGATTTCTCCCCTTATCAATCACTGTATTAACGAAGTACAAATAAATCATCAAGCGGAGCTTCGTGTAATTAGATCATTAAAGAAGCATATGAAAATGACTTTTCTAATACAAATGATAAAAATAACAGTGTTTTCAATATAATTTTCTATAGAGTTCATGATTTTAAGCTTATACTACTTAAAGGAGATGTACACGTAAAACCAGCTTTAATCCGCCTAAAACGTCGTTATATGCAATAAAAATTGGATTTCTCTCCTTATCAATATCTTACTCTCTGTCTTATACATATAGGTAAATCATCAAGCACAGCTTCATGGTTTCTAGATCATTAAGGAAGCATATGAAAATGACGTTTTCAATACAAATGATGAAAATATCTATGTGAAATCTATAGAGTTTACAATGGAGTTCATGATTTTAAGTTTTTATTATAAAGTCAAAATATTACTAAACTATATGGGTTTTTAGTACAAAACAGAAACAAAGAAAACGGGAAATATTGCCTAAAGCATAGAAACAAAGAAAACGGGAAATATTGCCTAAAGCATCAATATGACAGAAACAAAGAAAAACGACAAACAAAGAAAACGGGAAATATTGCCTAAAGCATAGAAACAAAGAAAACGGGAAATATTGCCTAAAGCATCAATATGACAGAAACAAAGAAAAACGAGAAACAAAGAAAACGGGAAATATTGCCTAAAGCATAGAAACAAAGAAAACGGGAAATATTGCCTAAAGCATCAATATTTGGTTTAAATCACATAAGGGAAAGTTAAATGACAAACGTCCATATATTGCCAAATTCGATGATTTTAAGTTTAAAACAAAATACTAGATAACTTGCTAAAAGTTATCGACCGTAGCTTCGAGACGAGTTTCGTGTTATTTAGATAATTAAAAAGCATATGAAAATGACGTTTCCAATACAAATGATAAAAATAACAATTTCTTCAACAGTTTTTACTATAGAGTTTCTGATATTAAACTATATGCAATAAAAATTGGATTTCTCCCCTCATCAATCACTGTATTAACGAAGTACAAATAATTAAATCATCAATCGGAGCTTCGTGTAATTAGATCATTAAAGAAGCATATGAAAATGACTTTTCTAATACAAATGATAAAAATAACAGTGTTTTCAAATAATTTTCTATAGAGTTCATGATTTTAAGCTTATACTACTTAAAGGAGATGTACACGTAAAACCAGCTTTAATCCGGCTAAAACGTCGATATATGCAATAAAAATTGGATTTCTCTCCTTATCAATATCTTACTCTCTGTCTTATACATATAGGTAAATCATCAAGCACAGCTTCATGGTTTCTAGATCATTAAGGAAGCATATGAAAATGACGTTTTCAATACAAATGATGAAAATATCTATGTGAAATCTATAGAGTTTACTATGGAGTTCATGATTTTAAGTTTTTATTATAAAGTCAAAATATTACTAAACTATATGGGTTTTTAGTACAAAACAGAAACAAAGAAAACGGGAAATATTGCCTAAAGCATAGAAACAAAGAAAACGGGAAATATTGCCTAAAGCATCAATATGACAGAAACAAAGAAAAACGAGAAACAAAGAAAACGGGAAATATTGCCTAAAGCATAGAAACAAAGAAAACGGGAAATATTGCCTAAAGCATCAATATGACAGAAACAAAGAAAAACGAGAAACAAAGAAAACGGGAAATATTGCCTAAAGCATAGACACAAAGAAAACGGGAAATATTGCCTAAAGCATCAATATGACAGAAACAAAGAAAAACGAGAAACAAAGAAAACGGGAAATATTGCCTAAAGCATAGAAACAAAGAAAACGGGAAATATTGCCTAAAGCATCATTATGACAGAAACAAAGAAAAACGAGAAACAAAGAAAACGGGAAATATTGCCTAAAGCATAGAAACAAAGAAAACGGGAAATATTGCCTAAAGCATCAATATTTGGTTTAAATCACATAAGGGAAAGTTAAATGACAAACGTCCAAATATTGCCAAATTCGATGATTTTAAGTTTAAAACAAAATACTAGATAACTTGCTAAAAGTTATCGACCGTAGCTTCGAGACGAGTTTCGTGTTATTTAGATAATTAAAAAGCACATGAAAATGACGTTTCCAATACAAATGATAAAAATAACAATTTCTTCAACAGTTTTTACTATAGAGTTTCTGATATTAAACTATCTGAGCCGCGATCCGCTCCGAGGACATTATCAGGTGGGGAGTTTGACTGGGGCGGTACATCTGTCAAATGATAACGCAGGTGTCCTAAGGCCAGCTCAGCGTGTACAGAAACCTCGCGTAGAGCAAAAGGGCAAATGCTGGCTTGATCCTGATTTTCAGTACGAATACGGACTGCGAAAGCAAGGCCTATCGATCCTTTTGACTTTAGGAGTTTTAAACAAGAGGTGTCAGAAAAGTTACCACAGGGATAACTGGCTTGTGGCGGCCAAGCGTTCATAGCGACGTCGCTTTTTGATCCTTCGATGTCCGCTCTTCCTATCATTGTGAAGCAGAATTCACCAAGCGTTGGATTGTTCACCCACCAATAGGGAACGTGAGCTGGGTTTAGACCGTCGTGTAACTTAGTAACTAAGTTTTAGTTAGTTAGGGAGCCGGTCGGTCGAGCGGACAGCACGCTGGACTTGTGATCCTGTGGTCCAGGGTTCGATTCCGGGCGCCGGCGAGGAACAATGGGCAGAGTTTCTTTCACCCTATGCTCCTGTTACCTAGCAGTAAAATAGGTACCTGGGTGTTAGCCAGTTGTCACGGGCTGCTTCCTGGGGGTGGAGGCCTGGTCGAGGACCGGGCCGCGGGGACACTAAAGCCCCGAAATCATCTCAAGATAACCTCAAGATAACCTACCCTACTGTTAAACTGTGTCGTTGCGACAGCAGTCCTGCTCAGTACGAAAGGAACGGCAGGTCCGGACAAATGGTTCCGTTCTTGGTCGATCTGCCAGTGGAGCGAGGCTACGTCCGTGGGATTATGCCTGAAAGCCTCTAAGGCAGAATCCCGGCTGGAGATTCGATCCTTCGTTATCGAGCGGAGCATCGTGTTATTTTGATCATTAAAAAACATAAAAAAATGACGTTTCCAATATAAATGATAAAAATTACTTTGATTTCAATAGAATTTCGTGTAGAGTTCATGATTATAAGGTAATATTACTTACAGGAGCTGTACATGTAAAACAGCTCTAGTACGGCTGAAACGTCGATATATGCAATAAAAATTGGATTTCTCCCCTCATCAATCACTGTATTAACGAAGTACAAATAATTAAATCATCAAGCGGAGCTTCGTGTAATTAGATCATTAAAGAAGCATATGAAAATGACTTTTCTAATACAAATGATAAAAATAACAGTGTTTTCAATATAATTTTCTATAGAGTTCATGATTTTAAGCTTATACTACTTAAAGGAGATGTACACGTAAAACCAGCTTTAATCCGGCTAAAACTTTAAAAAACGGCTTTACTATATGTGCAATAAAAATTGGATTTCTCTCCTTATCAATATCTTACTCTCTGTCTTAACGAAATACATTTAGGTAAATCATCAAGCACAGCTTCATGGTTTCTAGATCATTAAGGAAGCATATGAAAATGACGTTTCCAATACAAATGATGAAAATATCTATGTGAAATCTATAGAGTTTTCTATGGAGTTCATGATTTTAAGTTTTTATTATAAAGTCAAAATATTACTAAATTATATGGGTTTTTAGTACAAAACAGAAACAAAGAAAACGGGAAATATTGCCTAAAGCATAGAAACAAAGAAAACGGGAAATATTGCCTAAAGCATCAATATTTGGTTTAAATCACATAAGGGAAAGTTACATGACAAACGTCCATATATTGCCAAATTCGATGATTTTAAGTTTAAAACAAAATACTAGATAACTTGCTAAAAGTTATCGACCGTAGCTTCGAGACGAGTTTCGTGTTATTTAGATAATTAAAAAGCATATGAAAATGACGTTTCCAATACAAATGATAAAAATAACAATTTCTTCAACAGTTTTTACTGTTGATATTAAAGTTTCTGATATTAAACTATAGTTTCTGATATTAAACTATATGCAATAAAAATTGGATTTCTCCCCTCATCAATCACTGTATTAACGAAGTACAAATAAATCATCAAGCGGAGCTTCGTGTAATTAGATCATTAAAGAAGCATATGAAAATGACTTTTCTAATACAAATGATAAAAATAACAGTGTTTTCAATATAATTTTCTATAGAGTTCATGATTTTAAGCTTATACTACTTAAAGGAGATGTACACGTAAAACCAGCTTTAATCCGGCTAAAACGTCGATATATGCAATAAAAATTGGATTTCTCTCCTTATCAATATCTTACTCTCTGTCTTATACATATAGGTAAATCATCAAGCACAGCTTCATAGTTTCTAGATCATTAAGGAAGCATATGAAAATGACGTTTTCAATACAAATGATGAAAATATCTATGTGAAATCTATAGAGTTTACTATGGCGTTCATGATTTTAAGTTTTTATTATAAAGTCAAAATATTACTAAACTATATGGGTTTTTAGTACAAAACAGAAACAAAGAAAACGGGAAATATTGCCTAAAGCATAGAAACAAAGAAAACGGGAAATATTGCCTAAAGCATCAATATGACAGAAACAAAGAAAAACGACAAACAAAGAAAACGGGAAATATTGCCTAAAGCATAGAAACAAAGAAAACGGGAAATATTGCCTAAAGCATCAATATGACAGAAACAAAGAAAAACGAGAAACAAAGAAAACGGGAAATATTGCCTAAAGCATAGAAACAAAGAAAACGGGAAATATTGCCTAAAGCATCAATATTTGGTTTAAATCACATAAGGGAAAGTTAAATGACAAACGTCCAAATATTGCCAAATTCGATGATTTTAAGTTTAAAACAAAATACTAGATAACTTGCTAAAAGTTATCGACCGTAGCTTCGAGACGAGTTTCGTGTTATTTAGATAATTAAAAAGCATATGAAAATGACGTTTCCAATACAAATGATAAAAATAACAATTTCTTCAACAGTTTTTACTATAGAGTTTCTGATATTAAACTATATGCAATAAAAATTGGATTTCTCCCCTCATCAATCACTGTATTAACGAAGTACAAATAATTAAATCATCAATCGGAGCTTCGTGTAATTAGATCATTAAAGAAGCATATGAAAATGACTTTTCTAATACAAATGATAAAAATAACAGTGTTTTCAAATAATTTTCTATAGAGTTCATGATTTTAAGCTTATACTACTTAAAGGAGATGTACACGTAAAACCAGCTTTAATCCGGCTAAAACGTCGATATATGCAATAAAAATTGGATTTCTCTCCTTATCAATATCTTACTCTCTGTCTTATACATATAGGTAAATCATCAAGCACAGCTTCATGGTTTCTAGATCATTAAGGAAGCATATGAAAATGACGTTTTCAATACAAATGATGAAAATATCTATGTGAAATCTATAGAGTTTACTATGGAGTTCATGATTTTAAGTTTTTATTATAAAGTCAAAATATTACTAAACTATATGGGTTTTTAGTACAAAACAGAAACAAAGAAAACGGGAAATATTGCCTAAAGCATAGAAACAAAGAAAACGGGAAATATTGCCTAAAGCATCAATATGACAGAAACAAAGAAAAACGAGAAACAAAGAAAACGGGAAATATTGCCTAAAGCATAGAAACAAAGAAAACGGGAAATATTGCCTAAAGCATCCATATGACAGAAACAAAGAAAAACGAGAAACAAAGAAAACGGGAAATATTGCCTAAAGCATAGACACAAAGAAAACGGGAAATATTGCCTAAAGCATCAATATGACAGAAACAAAGAAAAACGAGAAACAAAGAAAACGGGAAATATTGCCTAAAGCATAGAAACAAAGAAAACGGGAAATATTGCCTAAAGCATCATTATGACAGAAACAAAGAAAAACGAGAAACAAAGAAAACGGGAAATATTGCCTAAAGCATAGAAACAAAGAAAACGGGAAATATTGCCTAAAGCATCAATATTTGGTTTAAATCACATAAGGGAAAGTTAAATGACAAACGTCCAAATATTGCCAAATTCGATGATTTTAAGTTTAAAACAAAATACTAGATAACTTGCTAAAAGTTATCGACCGTAGCTTCGAGACGAGTTTCGTGTTATTTAGATAATTAAAAAGCACATGAAAATGACGTTTCCAATACAAATGATAAAAATAACAATTTCTTCAACAGTTTTTACTATAGAGTTTCTGATATTAAACTATCTGAGCCGCGATCCGCTCCGAGGACATTATCAGGTGGGGAGTTTGACTGGGGCGGTACATCTGTCAAATGATAACGCAGGTGTCCTAAGGCCAGCTCAGCGTGTACAGAAACCTCGCGTAGAGCAAAAGGGCAAATGCTGGCTTGATCCTGATTTTCAGTACGAATACGGACTGCGAAAGCAAGGCCTATCGATCCTTTTGACTTTAGGAGTTTTAAACAAGAGGTGTCAGAAAAGTTACCACAGGGATAACTGGCTTGTGGCGGCCAAGCGTTCATAGCGACGTCGCTTTTTGATCCTTCGATGTCCGCTCTTCCTATCATTGTGAAGCAGAATTCACCAAGCGTTGGATTGTTCACCCACCAATAGGGAACGTGAGCTGGGTTTAGACCGTCGTGTAACTTAGTAACTAAGTTTTAGTTAGTTAGGGAGCCGGTCGGTCGAGCGGACAGCACGCTGGACTTGTGATCCTGTGGTCCAGGGTTCGATTCCGGGCGCCGGCGAGGAACAATGGGCAGAGTTTCTTTCACCCTATGCTCCTGTTACCTAGCAGTAAAATAGGTACCTGGGTGTTAGCCAGTTGTCACGGGCTGCTTCCTGGGGGTGGAGGCCTGGTCGAGGACCGGGCCGCGGGGACACTAAAGCCCCGAAATCATCTCAAGATAACCTCAAGATAACCTACCCTACTGTTAAACTGTGTCGTTGCGACAGCAGTCCTGCTCAGTACGAAAGGAACGGCAGGTCCGGACAAATGGTTCCGTTCTTGGTCGATCTGCCAGTGGAGCGAGGCTACGTCCGTGGGATTATGCCTGAAAGCCTCTAAGGCAGAATCCCGGCTGGAGATTCGATCCTTCGTTATCGAGCGGAGCATCGTGTTATTTTGATCATTAAAAAACATAAAAAAATGACGTTTCCAATATAAATGATAAAAATTACTTTGATTTCAATAGAATTTCGTGTAGAGTTCATGATTATAAGGTAATATTACTTACAGGAGCTGTACATGTAAAACAGCTCTAGTACGGCTGAAACGTCGATATATGCAATAAAAATTGGATTTCTCCCCTCATCAATCACT
>NW_027189225.1:194600-204600 GCF_040958095.1 Procambarus clarkii | reverse complement strand
CGGACAGCACGCTGGACTTGTGATCCTGTGGTCCAGGGTTCGATTCCGGGCGCCGGCGAGGAACAATGGGCAGAGTTTCTTTCACCCTATGCTCCTGTTACCTAGCAGTAAAATAGGTACCTGGGTGTTAGCCAGTTGTCACGGGCTGCTTCCTGGGGGTGGAGGCCTGGTCGAGGACCGGGCCGCGGGGACACTAAAGCCCCGAAATCATCTCAAGATAACCTCAAGATAACCTACCCTACTGTTAAACTGTGTCGTTGCGACAGCAGTCCTGCTCAGTACGAGAGGAACGGCAGGTCCGGACAAATGGTTCCGTTCTTGGTCGATCGGCCAGTGGAGCGAGGCTACGTCCGTGGGATTATGCCTGAAAGCCTCTAAGGCAGAATCCCGGCTGGAGAAGCAAAGATATCGTGTACGGCTGGCATTGGAATGGTCAAAGACCGGAGTCTAAAGGAGAGACACCCGTGCCGTTCCGGACTTCCGTCTCTCTCTCTCTCTCGGGAGGAGGGAGGCGAGGCGAGGGGCGGTGCGTGGAATGGACCCATGTAAGGGGAACCCGGGGGAGTCGCGCCAAACAGTGCGGGCGCCTCCATCCCAAATATGGAAATATCTAATGCTAATGTGCTGTACCGAATCGTTCGTAGACGACTTACGTACCGGTCAGGGTGTTGTAGGTGGCAGAGCAGCATCCTCACTGCGATCCACTAAGACTTCTCCCTCTAAGGCTGGAGGTTTCGTCACGCGTCCCGATGACGTAAATTCCTCCGACGAGAGCCTTTGAAGACGTGGCGGCGACGGCATTTGCTGCTGGCTGGCTGGCTGGCTGGCTGGCTGGCTACTGTAGCTAGTGTGTGTCCCAGGCGTCTGTGTGTCCATGCGACAAGGCACCACACTGCAGTGCGCGGCTGTTGTTGCTCTATCACAGGTAGGCAGCCAGCTTTGAAAGAAATGATAACGCACTGACGTAAGGGAGAGAAAGATTGCATAGTCTACCTCAGTGTATCCTATCTAGCAGTGTTTAGTCTTTTTACAACCACTATGTTATGGTGGGCAGGTGGCCCCGTCCTTTTCGAGGACGAAAACAAGGACGAGGACAAGGTCGAAAAGGCGCAAAGTGAAAGGAAGGGGTTTGTTTGCTGCCGGCCACTCTGACCTATTGAGTGAGTGAGCCTTAGTCCCGCGAATTACGCCTGCTTGCCTGCTCGGCGTGTGCTCGGATCCGTCCATGGTGTGGCACCAAGAGAGAATGGCGAGACGACCCACTGAGGCTCGGTGCGTCGTCGAGAGAGTGCTGTGAGGCGGCTGAGGACAGGGAGGAAACGGAGACACGACCCACTGAGGGAACGATGCGGCGTCGAGTAGTTCTGTCAGGCGGCTGAGGGCAGGGAGGAAAAGGAGAGACGACGACTTGGGGGGGTAGGGGGTGGGGATGGGCTCTGGGTGGGTGAGGGGAGGGGGGGTGTTAAGGTGGGTCGCCGAAAACGGAGATTCGAACTCAAAAGGCGGGCTAGGATCCGTCCCTGATCCGACACAGATACAGAACGGAGAGACGACCCACTGTGGCTCGGTGAGGCGTCGATAGAGTCCTGTGAGGCGGCTGAGGACAGGGAGGAAACGGAGAGACGACCCACCGAGGGCTCGGTGCGTCGTCGAGAGAGTGCTGTGAGGCGGCTGAGGACAGGGAGGAAATGGAAAGACGAACTCACTGTGGCTCGATGAGCCGTCGAGTAGTTCTGTCAGGCGGCTGAGGGCAGGGAGGAAATTGAGAGACGACCTCACTGTGGCTCGGTGAAACCGTCGAGTAGATCTTTCAGGTGGCTGAGGGCAGGAAGGAAAAGCAGAGACGAGGACTTGGGGGGGTAGGGGGTGGGGTTGGGCTCTGGATGGGTGAGGGGAGGGGGGGTGTTAAGGTGGGTCGCCGAAAACGGAGATTCGACCTCAAATGGCGGGCTAGGATCCGTCCCTGATCCGACACAGAGACAGAACGGAGAGACGACCCACTGTGGCAGGGTGAGGCGTCGAGAGAGTCCTGTGAGGCGGATGAGCACAGGGAGGAAACGGAGAGACGACCCACTGAGGGCTCGGTGCGTCGTCGAGAGAGTGCTGTGAGGCGGCTGAGGACAGGGAGGAAATTGAGAGACGACCTCACTGTGGCTCGGTGAAACCGTCGAGTAGATCTTTCAGGTGGCTGAGGGCAGGAAGGAAAAGCAGAGGCGAGGACTTGGGGGGGTAGGGGGTGGGGTAGGGCTCTGGATGGGTGAGGGGAGGGGGGGTGTTAAGGTGGGTCGCCGAAAACGGAGATTCGACCTCAAACGGCGGGCTAGGATCCGTCCCTGATCCGACACAGAGACGGAACGGAGAGACGACCCACTGTGGCAGGGTGTGGCGTCGAGAGAGTCCTGTGGGGCGGCTGAGGACAGGGAGGAAACGGAGAGACGACCCACCGAGGGCTCGGTGCGTCGTCGAGAGAGTGCTGTGAGGCGGCTGAGGACAGGGAGGAAACGGAGAGACGACCCACTGAGGGCTGGGTGCGTCGTCGAGAGAGTGCTGTGAGGCGGCTGGGGACAGGGAGGAAATTGAGAGACGACCTCACTGTGGCTCGGTGAAACCGTCGAGTAGATCTTTCAGGTGGCTGAGGGCAGGAAGGAAAAGCAGAGACGAGGACTTGGGGGGGTAGGGGGTGGGGTTGGGCTCTGGATGGGTGAGGGGAGGGGGGGTGTTAAGGTGGGTCGCCGAAAACGGAGATTCGAACTCAAAAGGCGGGCTAGGATCCGTCCCTGATCCGACACAGAGACAGAACGGAGAGACGACCCACTGTGGCAGGGTGAGGCGTCGAGAGAGTCCTGTGAGGCGGCTGAGGACAGGGAGGAAACGGAGAGACGACCCACCGAGGGCTCGGTGCGTCGTCGAGAGAGTGCTGTGAGGCGGCTGAGGACAGGGAGGAAACGGAGAGACGACCCACTGAGGGCTGGGTGCGTCGTCGAGAGAGTGCTGCGAGGCGGCTGGGGACAGGGAGGAAATTGAGAGACGACCTCACTGTGGCTCGGTGAAACCGTCGAGTAGATCTTTCAGGTGGCTGAGGGCAGGAAGGAAAAGCAGAGACGAGGACTTGGGGGGGTAGGGGGTGGGGTTGGGCTCTGGATGGGTGAGGGGAGGGGGGGTGTTAAGGTGGGTCGCCGAAAACGGAGATTCGAACTCAAAAGGCGGGCTAGGATCCGTCCCTGATCCGACACAGAGACAGAACGGAGAGACGACCCACTGTGGCAGGGTGAGGCGTCGAGAGAGTCCTGTGAGGCGGCTGAGGACAGGGAGGAAACGGAGAGACGACCCACCGAGGGCTCGGTGCGTCGTCGAGAGAGTGCTGTGAGGCGGCTGAGGACAGGGAGGAAACGGAGAGACGACCCACTGAGGGCTGGGTGCGTCGTCGAGAGAGTGCTGTGAGGCGGCTGGGGACAGGGAGGAAATTGAGAGACGACCTCACTGTGGCTCGGTGAAACCGTCGAGTAGATCTTTCAGGTGGCTGGGGGCAGGAAGGAAAAGCAGAGACGAGGACTTGGGGGGGTAGGGGGTGGGGTTGGGCTCTGGATGGGTGAGGGGAGGGTGGGTGTTAAGGTGGGTCGCCGAAAACGGAGATTCGAACTCAAAAGGCGGGCTAGGATCCGTCCCTGATCCGACACAGAGACAGAACGGAGAGACGACCCACTGTGGCAGGGTGAGGCGTCGAGAGAGTCCTGTGAGGCGGCTGAGGACAGGGAGGAAACGGAGAGACGACCCACCGAGGGCTCGGTGCGTCGTCGAGAGAGTGCTGTGAGGCGGCTGAGGACAGGGAGGAAACGGAGAGACGACCCACTGAGGGCTGGGTGCGTCGTCGAGAGAGTGCTGTGAGGCGTCTGGGGACAGGGAGGAAATTGAGAGACGACCTCACTGTGGCTCGGTGAAACCGTCGAGTAGATCTTTCAGGTGGCTGAGGGCAGGAAGGAAAAGCAGAGACGAGGACATGGGGGGTTAGGGGGTGGGGTTGGGCTCTGGATGGGTGAGGGGAGGGGGGGTGTTAAGGTGGGTCGCCGAAAACGGAGATTCGACCTCAAACGGCGGGCTAGGATCCGTCCCTGATCCGACACAGAGACGGAACGGAGAGACGACCCACTGTGGCAGGGTGTGGCGTCGAGAGAGTCCTGTGGGGCGGCTGAGGACAGGGAGGAAACGGAGAGACGACCCACCGAGGGCTCGGTGCGTCGTCGAGAGAGTGCTGTGAGGCGGCTGAGGACAGGGAGGAAACGGAGAGACGACCCACTGAGGGCTGGGTGCGTCGTCGAGAGAGTGCTGTGAGGCGGCTGGGGACAGGGAGGAAATTGAGAGACGACCTCACTGTGGCTCGGTGAAACCGTCGAGTAGATCTTTCAGGTGGCTGAGGGCAGGAAGGAAAAGCAGAGACGAGGACTTGGGGGGGTAGGGGGTGTGGTTGGGCTCTGGATGGGTGAGGGGAGGGGGGGTGTTAAGGTGGGTCGCCGAAAACGGAGATTCGAACTCAAAAGGCGGGCTAGGATCCGTCCCTGATCCGACACAGAGACAGAACGGAGAGACGACCCACTGTGGCAGGGTGAGGCGTCGAGAGAGTCCTGTGAGGCGGCTGAGGACAGGGAGGAAACGGAGAGACGACCCACCGAGGGCTCGGTGCGTCGTCGAGAGAGTGCTGTGAGGCGGCTGAGGACAGGGAGGAAACGGAGAGACGACCCACTGAGGGCTGGGTGCGTCGTCGAGAGAGTGCTGTGAGGCGGCTGGGGACAGGGAGGAAATTGAGAGACGACCTCACTGTGGCTCGGTGAAACCGTCGAGTAGATCTTTCAGGTGGCTGAGGGCAGGAAGGAAAAGCAGAGACGAGGACTTGGGGGGGTAGGGGGTGGGGTTGGGCTCTGGATGGGTGAGGGGAGGGGGGGTGTTAAGGTGGGTCGCCGAAAACGGAGATTCGAACTCAAAAGGCGGGCTAGGATCCGTCCCTGATCCGACACAGAGACAGAACGGAGAGACGACCCACTGTGGCAGGGTGAGGCGTCGAGAGAGTCCTGTGAGGCGGCTGAGGACAGGGAGGAAACGGAGAGACGACCCACCGAGGGCTCGGTGCGTCGTCGAGAGAGTGCTGTGAGGCGGCTGAGGACAGGGAGGAAACGGAGAGACGACCCACTGAGGGCTGGGTGCGTCGTCGAGAGAGTGCTGTGAGGCGGCTGGGGACAGGGAGGAAATTGAGAGACGACCTCACTGTGGCTCGGTGAAACCGTCGAGTAGATCTTTCAGGTGGCTGAGGGCAGGAAGGAAAAGCAGAGACGAGGACATGGGGGGGTAGGGGGTGGGGTTGGGCTCTGGATGGGTGAGGGGAGGGGGGGTGTTAAGGTGGGTCGCCGAAAACGGAGATTCGACCTCAAACGGCGGGCTAGGATCCGTCCCTGATCCGACACAGAGACAGAACGGAGAGACGACCCACTGTGGCAGGGTGAGGCGTCGAGAGAGTCCTGTGAGGCGGCTGAGGACAGGGAGGAAACGGAGAGACGACCCACCGAGGGCTCGGTGCGTCGTCGAGAGAGTGCTGTGAGGCGGCTGGGGACAGTGAGGAAATTCAGAGACGACCTCACTGTGGCTCGGTGAAACCGTCGAGTAGATCTTTCAGGTGGCTGAGGGCAGGAAGGAAAAGCAGAGGCGAGGACTTGGGGGGGTAGGGGGTGGGGTTGGGCTCTGGATGGGTGAGGAGAGGGGGGGTGTTAAGGTGGGTCGCCGAAAACGGAGATTCGAACTCAAAAGGCGGGCTAGGATCCGTCCATGGTGTGGCACCAAGAGAGAATGGCGAGACGACCCACTGTGGCTCGGTGTGGCGTCGAGAGAGTCCTGTTAGGCGGCTTAGGGCAGGGAGGAAACCGGAGATGGGGGGGAGGGAGGTGCAAACCTGGACTGTTAGGCGAGCGGCTTACTCCCGCCGTTTACCCGCTGGACCTCGTCCAGTCTCCGGCAATGCTCCGGCACAGAGAATGCCTGGCCTGGCGTGACGGCCTGCTCCTGCCCGGTGTGTGGCGGTCGCGCCAGCAGTGTTTCTCGTGTAGCATGCGAGCGTTGCCGGTGTCGTCGGGAGCCGGGATATGTTCTCGAACAAAGTTACCTGAGCGAGTGTGCCTTTCTCCCTGTCGTCAGCTCGGGTCTGGTCGAATTGGGCCGGTGGCGCCGAAGAAGTTACCACCGGAGACCAGGGTCCAGTGGCTAGAGCCGGGCCCAACGGCTATTGCCGAGTACCTTCCTCCGATGCAGGAAGAAGGTGTGTTCAGTCCCGCGGAAATCGTACGGCGGGTGCCGAATTTACCAGTGGCCAGCCGGGTCCAGGAGCTAGAGCCGGATTTGTCGGCTACTGCCGGGTAACCTACTTTGGATGCGGGTGCTGGGGTGGTCGGCCCCGCGGAAATCGGACGGCAGGCGCCGAAGATACCAGCGGCGAGCCGGGTCCCGGAGCTAGAGCCGAGCCCATCGGCTATTGTTGAGTAGCCGTCTTTGCCGGCAGAGCTGGCGTTTTCAGTCTCGTCGAAATCAGACGGCGGGCGCCGAAGTTAACAGCGGCTAGCCGGGCCCCAGAGCTAGAGCCGGACCCAGGGACTAAAGCCCAGCGGTGTGCTTCCGGTTGGGCGTTTGCGTTTTCAGTCTCGCGGAAATCGGACGGAGGGCGCCGAAGTTACGTTTTGCCAGCCGGGTCCAGTAGCTAGAGCCGGGCCCGGGGACTAGAGTCCCGCGTCGGCCTCCGACCCAAGTGCTTCTGTTTTCAATCTCGTCCAAATCGGACGAGGGGTACGGAAACGGCACAACTTAACCCGGGTCCAGGGGCTAGAGCCGGGCCCGGCGACTAGAGTCCCGCGTCGGCCTTCGGCCCAAGTGCTTCCGTTTTCAATCTCGTCCAAATCGGATGGAGGGTACCGAAACGGCGAAACGTAACCCTGACTCCCTTGCAAGTGCCTGGTCCGGTAACCCTATTGTCCTTCAAGGCTCTCAGACCTGAAAGGAATTGGGAGGCAAGTTCGGCATTCTGGCCGAAATCGAGCGCCGGAGTGTACCTTTTTCCAGAACTGGGACATGGTACATCAGGGGTTTTCGTGCTTAGACCACAGCACAGCGAGAGCTGGGCGACCATTTGAGCTCAATTTGCACGAAGTGACGACATCACCTTGACCCATTCGATATATATAGGGGAGACCTGGTGTCTGTGGCACCTTTCTCGTGGGTAACCTGCTGTCTTAGGGGACCATGCGAGGGAGACTACTGACAACTACCTGCGTCTTGGCGACATTCTAAGTCTCGTTGTTGCCAGAGGGAAGGAGCAAATGTTTTCCATTGTTTTGGTGCGTTGGCTACTTTCCCTTCCCCCATTCCACGGTGCTGGTTCTCGGTTCCGGTGCGGTAGCGAACTGTTTGCCGCAGACGTTTACCGGAGTAAATGGGGAACCAGCCTTTTACCTGTCGCGGGGTACATATGCCGAGGTATTTGGAGTCCGGTGTGTGAGTGACCGACCATTGCGTTCTGTTAGACATACGTAACATTAGGCGAAGGCGGCCCTCCTTGCACATGTCGTGTGGTTCCAGAGCCAGGCATCTCGGGTCCGGTGTGCGCGTGCGACCGATCTTGTTCATGTGTTAGACATACGTAACAGTGGGCGAAGACGGTCGGCGAAACTCGCGCATGTCGTGTGGTCCGAGATGGCCTTCCATGCACATTAGATATAGCTATATAAAGGGGGGAGACTCGGTGGCTGGCTGACAACTACCGGCGTCTTGGCGACATTGTGTCTCGTTGTCGCCAGAGAGAAGGAGCAAATGTATTCCATTGTTTTGGTACGTGGGCTCCTTTCTCTTCCCCCACTGTTAGGGCGCTGGTTCTCGGTTCCGGTGCGGTAGCGAACTGTTTGCCGCAGACGTATACCGGAGTAATTGGGGAACCAGACGGTGTTTTGCCTGTCGCGGGATTGGATCACAGGTTCTGGGTTCCGGTGCGGTTGCGAACTGCTTCTCGTTCACCGGCGCCAATGGGGAACCTGCCTGTCTGTCGCGGGGCAAATGCCACATAGGCTGAGGTATTTGGAGTCCGGTGTGTGAGTGACCGACCATTGCGTTCTGTTAGACATACGTAACATTAGGCGAAGGCGGCCCTCCTTGCACATGTCGTGTGGTTCCAGAGCCAGGCATCTCGGGTCCGGTGTGCGCGTGCGACCGATCTTGTTCATGTGTTAGACATACGTAACAGTGGGCGAAGACGGTCGGCGAAACTCGCGCATGTCGTGTGGTCCGAGATGGCCTTCCATGGACGTTAGATATAGCTATATAAAGGGGGAGACTCGGTGGCTGGCTGAACCTACTACCGGCGTCTTGGCGACATTGTGTCTCGTTGTCGCCAGAGAGAAGGAGCAAATGTATTCCATTGTTTTGGTGCGTGGGCTCCTTTCTCTTCCCCCACTGTTAGGGTGCTGGTTCTCGGTTCCGGTGCGGTAGCGAACTGTTTGCCGCAGACGTATACCGGAGTAATTGGGGAACCAGACGGTGTTTTGCCTGTCGCGGGATTGGATCACAGGTTCTGGGTTCCGGTGCGGTTGCGAACTGCTTCTCGTTCACCGGCGCCAATGGGGAACCTGCCTGTCTGTCGCGGGGCAAATGCCACATAGGCTGAGGTATTTGGAGTCCGGTGTGTGAGCGACCGACCATTGCGTCTTGTTAGACATACGTAACTTGCAGGCGAAGGCGGCCCTCCTCGCACATGTCGTGTGGTTCCAGAGCCCAGGCACCTCGGGGTCCGGTGTGCGCGTGCGACCGATCTTGTTCATGTGTTAGACATACGTAACAGTGGGCGAAGACGGTCGGCGAAACTCGCGCATGTCGTGTGGCTCGAGAATTGCCTTCAATTCCTCCCTGGAGTGAGTAGTTTGTTTCGGCAGCAGCTCTCTCTCCACACAACCCCCCATCATCCTCCTTCCCGCAAGAGCATGATCCCGATGCTCGATGCAAACTGAGAACTGTCACTGCACACGCTGCGGCATCTCGGGTCCGGTGCGCGAGGCGAACTTGCATTCTGCTAGACATACGTAGCATTAGGCGAGAGCGCCCGTAATCGCGCACGTCGTGAGGCTCGAGAGGCCTTCAAAGCAGCGCCTCTGTATTGTGTCACGACGATTCCTTCCGATCTCCGTGCGATCACTTCTCCAGCCTACGACTGCACATCGAGTCAGCTATCGATCGGTCTGTGTGCATGGGAACAGAGCACCAACCTTCTTCCATGTCATGGGAAGGCTGAACAAAAACACTGTGGCGTCGCCTCTCTCCACCAACGAGGAGGCGACAAACCACACGGCACCTCGGATGCATTTCCGACGGTTCCTTTCATATAAAAGGGGTGACGCCGAGGAAAATAAGACTCGCGTCCCTACCAAAACGAAAAAGACCACCACCACCACCTACTCACTTACTACTGCTCCTCCTCCTGTTTTTCCAGCTTGCCGTGTTGAATGACGACAATGACGAGCAGGAGTAATCTCGGCGGGGTAGTTATGATCGTTCGTCCACGCGGAGTAACTGCTCTCCTCCGCCTCTGTTCGTCTAACGTATCGACATAACGCCATACTGTCGGGCTGCTAGAGAGTCCATAGTGAGATTTAACTTGCAAAGCAGGATTAAAACGCAAAACCGAGGGGAGCGAGGGGTGTGTGTGTGTGTGTGTGTCTTGTGTACTATATATCAGTAGTACTGTTGAGCTACCTGGTTGATCCTGCCAGTAGTCATATGCTTGTCTCAAAGATTAAGCCATGCATGTGTAAGTACAAGCCGAGTTAAGGCGAAACCGCGAATGGCTCATTAAATCAGCTATGTTTCATTGGATCTGTAAACCCACTTACTTGGATAACTGTGGTAATTCTAGAGCTAATACATGCATCACGTCTCTGACCGCAAGGGAAGAGCGCTTTTATTAGTTCAAAACTGGTCGGGCCTA